>NC_056743.1:1231911536-1232180502 GCF_019279795.1 Protopterus annectens | reverse complement strand
AGGTATTCCTCAAAACAGGATCAATTCCTAGAAGACCCAAGGATTTATTTACCATTTATGAGCATCTGTCCTGGTCCTGCTCAAGCTTGTCTGCTGCAAAGTTTTGCTCTGAGAGAATGTAAGATGCATTCTGAGTGATACTGTACTGGAAAGCTATATCCCTGGCTAGTCTGAGTCTGCACAGAGCATAAGATCTGCTTGCCTCCCCCCCATTTGCCTATGTACCGCATTATTGTGTTGTCTGTAACTGCTTCTAATGGTCATGGGGGACCATAGATGATTGAAATAGTTGAGATCATTTATGATTATCAACATTCCTTTTATATGTGTGTGTTTTGGTCTGTATTTTTGTTCCAAAGAGGCAAAACCTTTATTCCGCAAAACATTGCTCCTCAAACAAAGTCTGTGGTGTCAGTAACAGACTGTGCTGGAGGCAGAAGCTGGATTCAGTTAAAATTGGTCTATCCAAAAAAGAAGTTCCATTCTCAGAAATCCCAAACCATGAATTGGGAATGTCAGTGGATGTTGATGCTGGGAACCATTTAATTGTACTCGTATGGAGTCATGCTTGAGGAATCATGGATGCCATGAATCCTAGTATCCTGAGAATTCTCCTTGATGAGACCTTGGTTTGAGTGGAAAAACTCAAGAACATATCTAGATGTACTTTTTCTGTGAAATAGCAGATCTTTGAACTGAAGAATCTAGGAGGTACTCCAGAAAAATAATCATGTAAGAATGGGTCAAGCAAAATTTTAGATGTTCTCCTGAAGCCAAAGTCTGTGCAGGAGATTCTTACTGAAGTGAGAGATTGTTGGCACTTTGAAAAAGACTGCAGAGACAAGCAAATCATCTAAATAAATAAAAAAAAAAAACATGAATACTTTGCAGTCTACAGTAGGCTATCACTGGAGCCAGATACTTTTTAAATGACCTCTGAGCAGTGGAAGGACAAAGGGTAATGCAGAGAACTGAAAGTGTCATCCAGACACAGAAACCCTTAAGTAATGTTTGAAATCAGATGCTATATGAATGTGCTGATATGCATCTTTTAAATCTAGTTTCACAAAAACCTTTAATGGTGAATGAGAGGTAACAGGTCATGAAGGGATAACATTTTGAACTGTGGATTAAAAAGAAAGAACTAGGACTGGTCTCCACGAACCTTCTTTCTTTTGTAGCATAAACATTCATGAATAAAAGCCTTCTTTCTGAGGAAGGACAGCTTCCATTGCCCCTGAGTTAGCAGATGCTGAACTGTAGGAGGAATGATAGTATGGTTTGGCTGATGAGGAGGAATCCCCTGAAAAGGAGGGAGAGAGTCCCACTGCCATCTGAAGCTCTGACGAATAATTCTCAGAACCGATTTGCCTGAGACTATTTTGCCAAAGACAGAAATGGAGAGCCAGATGAGTTTTGGGAAGAATTAAAGGCTTGCCAGAATGGGAATGGGGTATTTTGAAGATATTCATTTAGACTTGTTAGACTGTCATTGTTTCTGGGCTCCTCCTTTCTTTTTGGAGCCCCATTTCCATTTTTTTAAGTCTGCTTACTAGGAGTTTGCTGTATGTGCTTATTTTGCTTTTTGTAAAATGTTGCAGAGGTAGCAGAAAAACACTTGACAAATTTGATGAAGGAAGTCTGAAAATTCTGAGAAACTCCCTGAATCAGCTTCCCTTTCTCATCACACATTTTAAGGGCCTCTGCAGTAGATGGTCAGAAAATTACCTCTCTAAGGGTGAATTATATCTTTAGGATGATTTTGAGTATTCAGTCAAGCAAATCTCCTTATAACAGTTCCAGTAGCAGCAGTTCTGGAAGTGGCATCAGCTGAATCATGTGTTTAGTCACTTGAAACACAAAGCAATAAGATTACACAAAGATGATTTTTCCCTCAGGTGAGGGAAAGAAACCATAATGTTCCCCATATTCACAAAAGAGGCCAACATGGACTTTTACACGTGAACCTGAGAATTCTTAATGTTTGGTTTGCAATATACTTTTTCCAAAATCTTTCAAAGGTTTTCCCATCCTTGACAGAGAGGGAGGGTTTGGCATTAACTAAATGTTTAGCAGCAACTGGGTTTACCATGGAATCACTTCTGGATCTGACTTGGAGTTAGAAAACAAAAACATAAAAGACTGAGGAACTTTTTACAATCTATCTGCTTTTTTAAAGGAAAACGCCACCTTAGAACTCAAAAAGCATATTGTTTCATTGTATCTTTGTTTTTGAGCTATTTAATGCCTCAACATTACTCCAAGTGCTTCTTTTACAATTTTAATGGTTTCTCTCAAAACGGCGGATGATAGGGCCTGCCTTGGTAATGTGATCTTGTTTTCTTTCTTTCATTTCTTCTTCCCAAAATACATTTCAAGTCCACTTTATATGACTCATGCTAGACATAAGGAAGTGGTGCTGTTTTTTCATGCCTTTAAGATAGAATGGCAAGACTATGAAGCATCGTCATCTAAACACACCTGTAACAGAGCTGCTTCTATGTTTACCCAACTGAGCCTCATTTATGTGTCTGTCAGAGCTTGTTCTATGCTATAAATAGCAGTTAGCTACTTGCAGCAAAAGAAAGTAGATAACATTTTTTTGTAGGAGGAGTCTTTTTAAAAGATTTGACAAACCCTATCCCACACAATCATGCTGAGGTGTGAAATCTTTCACTGCAGTAAATGATCCTTGCTGTGCATTTACAAGTGACAAGTAGTAGGAGTCTTAATTTTAGTCTGTCTGCTACTTCCAAATACCTTCAGTGGGAGGATTATTCTCTCTCATGAATGATGCAGACTTAAAATGTGCTTTACTAGTTCCTCAAATATTTCTGTCATGTTCACCCTCCTTTTTTCTATTTCATATTTATTTATACTTTCATAACCAGGAAAGTGAACTGGTCCCAGGACCCTTTTTGGCCACAACGTAGGCTACATTGGCAAAGATAACAATTATTAAATGCACTTAGTAATACAAAGAAAAAAAAAATACTGACATAAAGACATTGACCAAGATTGCATGTGCAACACATAGCCAATGTGTGACAGTGACCAAGTAAATAATTTTTGCAAAGTTTGCTAGAATGTATACATTAATAATGTTTAACTATACTATGTTGTACACATATTGCACATATATATATATATGAGTCTGCTTCATTAGACCAAATCACCACATAACCGAAATCCAAAACGCTGAGCCCAAAAGACCGACAACACATAATGCTGAAATGCCACATTGCTGACATGGCATTTCACCAAGTTTTCTCACATGCAGCAGTTGAACAGTGGAGTCCAGGATATCCTGCCTGTAAGTTCAAACAGTAAGATCATGATACAATGAGGATTGCAAAATATGCTCTTTCCTCATTGTAGTGGGATCTTGGAGTTGGTATATATAAGCGAGGGGCATAGCCCTCCACAAGAACAGAGTAGGATGTATGGCATTTTTGTAACTGTTTGTTTTTGTAGGTTTTGTTTGTAGTGTAGATATCGCGCGGGTTGATGGGATATTTGAGTTAGCTGGGTAATGGTATTTTAGGATGTTGTAGTGTAGTGGGATGCGTTTGTTTTGCAGATACTTTAAGTTTTATGTTTTAGTTTTGACAGTTCAGCATGTAAGTTTAGTTTTTAGTGTTTTGAGTGGGATAGGAGTGTATTGTTTAGTAGAGTTTTTGGAGATTGTTGTTGAGGTTATTTAGGTTTGGGAACATTGTGTAGTAGTTTGTCAGTATGTTTGGTGTGGCTTATGTTTTTGTCGCTGTTTGGGAGTCGATGTTATGGTACTTGGTAATGAGGCATTTCGGAATTGTGTGGTATCAGTGCTTTGGTCTCGACGTTTCTACTGTTGGTTATGTGGTGTTTCGGTCTAGTGAAGTAGACCCATATATATATATATATATATATATATATATATATATATATATAGTACATGTACAAAAACATATGAATGTGAGTGCGCGTGTGTGCATTTAAACACAGCTAAGTACTCCTGATTTCCTTTTCTTAATGTTTTTAATGCAAGAGCACATAGTAAATGTATGTTGAAGTAAATTCAGCTGTATATTATGGTTGCACTCTTAACAATTTAAGGACTGACTCAGTCAGTGGGAATCTCTTACAATGGATCAGCATGTACCAGATATGCATCCCCCTCTGGAAGGATGTCAAAAAAGTATAAATACCTTTTTATGAACAGTATCAGTGTACCTAGTAGATAGGGTTGCCACCTGACTTTCTTTCTGCAGTTCTGGCCTGTGTGTGTGTGTGTGTGTGGGGGGGGGGGGCTTGAAAATATAAATGCATTGATACTTTTCAAGAAAAAGTATCTTCTGACTTTTCTTTAAATATCACAGACATCTTTGATACTACATTTAAGTCATCTTACCTTATAATCTATTATAACATTTAAAGCTTAGCATTTCAGTAATGTGTTGTTTATGTAAATTTGTCAGAAGAGTTGACAACTTGCCTTTAAACCGCTGACTGATCTAATTGCTTTGTTTTGCTATGAAAGGGGAGTGTTAAGTTCTCCTCCCATCTGCAATCAAAACAGTGAAAAACAGTTCCACAGTTTTCTGTCTTTTTTTTTATTTCAGCTGCTATGTTCCTGACATTAGCAGGATTAATTGCCCATCTATGATTGACAGCAGTACCTGACAGGGTAAACTACAGATTTAACTGTGTCTATGATATGTCATGCAAGTGGAGATTAATTTCTCTGCAAAGTATGTGAGAAGCTGAGTTTAAAAAAAGTAGGTGAGATTTCCCTTCCTTTAACTCCAATGCAAGGAAATAAAAGTTTTAAAAAGTAAGAGCAGGTTTCTGGTACCTAGACAGTACTGGAACCATGTTGTAGGTGGAAAAGAAACCTAACGATTGAGTTAAACTGTATAAGAGGGTAGAGTTTTCCTTTAAGGGCAACCGGCTGGCTTTCAGGCACAGGTTGTGTTAAATCTTGCAGTGCTGGAAGAATTAGAGGGACTGGGGTAGGTTCAGGAAATTCCAGTTGCAATGAATCATATTTCTTTAAAGACAGTGAAAGATCATTATGTTCCCAATAAAACAATTGATTCATTATGAATATGGTATCAGAAAAAGAAAATCCTTCAAAGGAACTGTCCGAAGAAACACACTCATCAGAATCAGAAACCCGAGGACTGAAAATAGAAATTGTACCCTCATGCTCATTTTCCTGTTCAGTGTCTTGAACATCCTTAGACAGTGACAAATCCCTTTTTCTCTTATCAGAAACACCATATCTGGTAGGGGGTCAATACCTGAACTAAGCTCAATAAATTACTCTGTTAAAAGGAACAGAGACAAGTGAAAAACATAGAAAAGATCTGCTCGACAGGGGCACAGGAAATTAACTTTCTTGGGTGGCATAAGTCAGGGAACCTTGTTGGCTAGGCTTACTTAGGCCTTTGGGCTGATAGCCTAGTACCTACCAAATCTTTGACTTTCTACTTCTTTTTGACAAGAATTTCTAAAAAAAGACCAACTTTTGACAGGCAAAAACCTCCCTGAGGGCAGGCATCCTAGTCTGGCTAGGCAGAGAGGTATTCTCTGCCCCTTCTTCCAAGATCGAGTGATTATCCCTTGCCTGCTAAGGGCACTCCAGCCACAGAGCACAAGTCTAATTCCAATTCCATTTTTAATTTCTCCAAGACTTTTGGGTTTCTAATACTATGACAGGAATGAATCCCATTCCTAAGTCAAGTATGATTAAAGTTCATGAACTTAGCATTGTTTCAATCTTTGATGTTAGCCAAAAGTGCTGTTCACAGCACCTGCAATGTGCCCAGAACTGACTCCTCCTGCAGTTTATATGGAGTTAAATGTAATGATAGTATATCTAAATACGACTGTAAATTCTTTTTTATGAGACCCATTGTTCCTACTACTATTGGAACTGTATGGGTATCCTTCTTCCACATTGTCCTTGTTTTTGCTTACAAATCCTGGAATTGTATGACTTTGTGTCTCTCTGTACATGGCAATCACTGAGTGTAGCAATTTGAATGATCAATGCTACTTTTGTCTTCTTTTCCTGGACTTACTATATCTGGTTTTCTCATACCTAGTTTATTGAACTGTTGATAATGGGTAATCCCATATGATATAAACATCACCATTTTCTATAATGCTTTGTGGCTCATGTTTCCAATGCTTCTCATCTACTTTAATATTGTAATGTGTGCACTATCCCCAATGCAGCAGTCTTGCCACATTGTTATGCCTTTTAGTATACAGGCCTTCTGCCATTAGTGTATCTCACCCAGCAACAAGATGTGCAACTGTTTCCAATTCTGTTTAACAAGACTTGCATTTGTCTATTTCTCTGACATGTTCAATTGTCTTTGTAAACCAGTGTGTGTGTGGTCCACTATCCTGGGCCTCCAATATCAAACTTTTGTGTTTTGGTTTTAAATGTGTCTCTCCTTAACTATTTCTGTACTAAATTGTGATGGACATGAGGTTGTTCCAGACATTTTCTGTACTGCAGATGTATTTATGCATTTTCCACATTTCTTGCCTTCTCTTCTGATCCTTCACTTTATATTCTTTTTTTTGGCATATTCAATTGCTGCCTGATTTTTATCTACTTCTGCTTTGATTTCCATTCCCGCTTGACCCCAGTATGCTTCTACTAAATTAAGCATGGAAGCAATCTTAGACTAGTTCTCCTCCATGCTTGGATCTTGTCAGGTCAGCAAATATGTATGCAGTCCTATGACTGCAGATATATACATGTCATCAGTTTCAAGGAGGCCCATACCTCATTTAGCATGAAGAATATATAGTCTTAGTATACACTGATTTTTATAAATCATTTGATAAGCACAAAGTATTTTTCTTGTTTTCCTGTCATGATTCAGTACCTTTTGGAGCAAGTCAATCACCCCAAAACTGTAAATTAGAACAGGAAGAGTGAATTGGTTTATAGCATGGACTTTGTTCCTAAATGTCAGAGCTGTTTTCAGTATTAATTTTAGTCCTCTAACATTTTCCTTACTAAGTTTCATTTGCATTTTTTCATGTTTTATTGCTGATCCTTCATCAATTCCCAAATATTTATACACTCCCTCTTGCTCAAGCTCTTTTATATCACAATCCTAAGACTATTTGCTTAGTGTTGCAGCTTTCCTGCTTTACAGCTTGCTTTTGCACATTTATCAAGACCAAATGACATTCTTATATCATCTGAGAAAGTTTGGACCACTTGCATTTGTGCTTTCAGTTCCTCATCTGATGAACTGTGCAGTTTTACATCATCCACAAAGAAAAGATGAAAAGTCTTTATAATTTGTTGTTTGCTAGGAGCCAAATTGTAGCCATGACCTAATCTGCAGCTTAATGAGTTAAGGGCAAGACAAACAAGCAAAAGAATGTATCTTTATCATGGCTTAGCTACAAAGTGGTTTGCCACTGTTTCATGGTCATTGTAATGTAACTAATCAGTGTAGGGAGTCTCTCATACATTTGTAAGGACTCTTATCGATCAATGTGGGATGCTGTCAAATGCCTTTTTGTAGTCTATCCATGCCATACTTACATTCTTCCCCTTTTTATGATTCTCAATTATGACTTTAACAGCAAATGATCCTTTGCTCCACATGACTTTCCTTTGTTACTCTTTTGTTCTATTGCCATAATTGAGTTTTCTTCTAAATGACTGTAAGCTCTCTTGGCATGAATTCCAGTGGATATTTTATACATTGCTGGAAGGCAAGTTACTGGCCTATACTTTTTAGAATATTTTGCAGGCTCACTCTTGAGGAGGAGTATAATTTTTCTTGTTGTTAACCAGGTCTTTACACATCTGTTCAGGGTGTGCATATAAATAGTTATTATTCATGGCTAAATCTTCATATATGGATGTTAATACTTTTAGCCAGAAGTTTGGTTTTGCATCTGCGCCTGGGGGTTTCCATTTAGATGCTTTTCTTAATTTTAAGTGTCTCTGGCCTTTACTTCATCCCATTTCGTATCCTGTTCATTTGAACTTCTTATTCTTTCTTTACTTTTTCTATCCATTCAGCATCTTTATGTTCCACAGGCTCTTCATATATATATATATATATATATATATATATATATATATATATATATATATATATATAATCTCCAAAATGTGTCTATTTCTTTTTTTTTGTGGTTCTATTTCTTTTGCCTTCTTTTCCAATTATTTATAAAACTTTTTTTTGGGGGGGGTCATAAATTGCTTAATTTGTACTTTTCTGTTATATTTATCTGCATATCTTCTAAGTTTTTCTTTTTCCTATGCTGGTATCTTTAGTTTACTATTTACAATAGCATATGATAGCTTCTGGTCTGTTCTGATATTGTATGCTACTTTTATCATATCCATTTTTGATCTATTCCCTCTTATGTGCTCTTCTAACAGTGACACTTTTTGTCTTAATTGCTTTAAGGTTTTCTCTATTCGATAATTCCATGATGGCATTTGAGTTCTCTCGTGTTCCCTTACTGATCTGTGTTTTTGTGGTAAGACTTTATTAATTTAGCTGCACAGTAACATATTATACATACAGCTGTTATATCGCATGGATTTCTATGAACAGTGTTGATTACTGTGTTCCTTTCTTTTATCAAATTTCTAACATTTTGGGTCTTATTGACTTTCTGTAGTCTACTTCTTTCTTTGATCTTAATATATCTATTTATCTCTATTAAATCAATCAATTCTTCCTTTAGATAATTTTATTCAATACTAAGGGCACATTCTTTGTTCTCTGTTTCCTGGAGGCATTCTACTAAAAGTTCCAGAAAATCTTCCTGTGCCATATTCTCTTCAGCATCACCCTTTGTCATCTGTTGCTCTTTCATGTGGGAACTCACTGGCATAGCACTGCACAACACTGATTGCACCAGAGTTGCCACAGTTTCCTGTTCCTTCCCTTGCTGTGCAATTCTAACTGAACATTTGTAATGGTTTCCTACTGAAAGCTCCAAAGTATCTTTACTCACCATCCTCGCCAACCTAACTCCTTGGCCTTTGACCAATGATCTCTTTTGGTGTATTGGATGGGCACTGGAAAAATGAAATAATGTGTTGGAGTAGGTTGGCTTTCTATACAATGTGGAGGTGAACTTTTGTTTGATTTTGTCTTTGGAAAAAGTTATATCCAAAAATGTATAGACTCTTTGTTGGTTTCCATGGCGAGCTGTAAAAACCTAGTACTTTCATTTAAAAACTCAAAGAACTTTTCCAATGCAACTTGGGTCCCTCGCCACAAAATAAGTATGTCATCTAGGTAACGCCCATAAAATGAGCCATACCTATGCAACTCAGAGGTGAATAGCCTAGTAGTTTCCCATTCGGTCAGGACAACATTGGCAAATAATGGCGTGCAAGAACAGGATGGTGAGTAATGAAGAAAATTTCATTAAAGAAATCAAAACTTTGGAAAATATGTTGTCAGCGAGGGGATATCCGCCTCACATTCTTAAACCTGTATTACAGGAAGTTATAACAAAAAGGAAGGAAGGTCACTTTGTACCTTTGCTGGGAGGATCACACACTAGTAACATCAGTGGAATTATTGATTCATCAATCCCAAAAGATGTAGAGGTACATCAACATCCTATGATACTTACTTTTACACCCCATTTTGGTATGATTAAAGATATATTACACAAAACTGGGTATTGTTTGATATTGAACACCACTATAAAGAAAAATTAGGTGATTACCCAATAGTGGTGTACAAAAAGGATAGATCTTTTAAAAATGTGCTTGAAACAAATTTGGGAATGATAGAAAAGGAAAAATGGGTAAATGTGGGCATTGTAATCAATGCCTGCATATTTTGGAGAATGAGTTTCTATACATAAGGGGATTTGGAAAAGTAACTCAAAAACATAGGCTTAACTGTTTGAGTAAACAGCTAGTTTATATTGCGATTTGTCAGAATTGTTATTGTTTTATATAGGGAAAACAATTAATATGACATCCAGAAGGGTAACCTAAAAAATGCATTAAGCAAACATGTTAAAGATTTTCCTGGACACACATTTAAATTTAGTGCCCTTGAGCAAGTGCAATACAGTGATGGGGGGGGGGGGGGTCCATTGAACACCTACTTAGAATATAGAGAATTAATGTGGCAGCTTAAATGTAATGCCACAACCCCCCAGGGCTTAATGAAACTGTCTCTATTTCCAGCTATTTAAAGCTGAAGGCAGATTTTCATATATAATGTGTGTATTTTTTGTTATAAAATGTTAACATTTATAAACTAATTTTGTTTTTAAGTCTTAGTATTGGGCTTTATTAATTTCAACTAGCCCATTCTACCAAACTGGTAAAATTTCAAGTGAGCTTTAGAGGCAAATAGATTTGAATATCATTAGCTAAAACATTGTTTATAGGTTATAAAATGTTTAATTTTATACAAGTCTCCCTTTCCTTGTACAAGATTTATTCACAAGAGTGTGTGTATATACATTTTCATTTTCTTTTAACATATTTTGTTTAGATAACTTAATATATTTTTAGATGTTTGTATGTTTTTAAGGAATCAAGTGTTAATTAAGGACATGTGATTCAGTGTGTATTTAAATAGAAATGAAGTTAAAGTGGATTGTATTCTGGGGAAGTCAAGCTGTAAAGCAGACGAAAGCGCTCAATAAAAAGTTCTGGTACGCCTGTGAGCCGTATTGCTTTTCTTCTTCAAAAGTTTGTGGAGTTTCGTCAGGTTACTCTTAAGCCATATAAGTAGGCCAGCTGCTATTCTGTTAGGATATAACCTATATATAGCTAAGGCTACTGCAGCAATGATCAAATGATTAATATCTTTATATTCCTAACAGAAACCTCCTTGAAGACCAAATCCCAGCAAAAAGTAAATGCAAGTAAACCAAAAACCCAGGTTGGAAGAAGCCAAAATGTACGTACTGCAGATCTTTGCACTATCAAAATATATGTCTCCACGTATTCCTAAGAAGGAAACGCCAAATGCTGATAGTCTTATGAAATTGTAGTGCAAATACTCACAGAACCACGCACTAAATCAACGAAAAAACAATTTTGCTGTACCAAGAACCAAATGTTCAAAGTTGTTCTAGTCTTGCAATCGAAGTAATGTTCAAAAAACCATTCGGTCAAGTAGTAAATCCACAGTTTATTGTAAGCGCTTTCACGACATGTAACTGCCGCTTCATCAGACAAACAGTAAAAAACTGAGAGCAGGAAGTTTAAATACAGGATATCCTGCTCTTCAGCCAATGACAATGACCTTAGGAGGCGTGTTTCCTGCTGTCATTAAATCACATATTAACTAAAAGTGACACCACCACTATAATTCATTGCAACAGGCCTACAAAATCACAAAGTCTTTTCATAAAAACATTGCAGAATCAACGACACCTACTATAAACATATATATATATCTAAAAGGACATAAAACATATCTAAAAACATGTATGTATTTATATAAAATATACCTAGCCAAAAACTACAGGCTAATTCAAGAAGTACATAACCTCACATACTCCTACCACAAGACCAAACTTTTTGTTATTATTAAATTTTATCTTTATTATTATTGATTTTTATCTCGATGTCAGAATTAGCTTCTTCCAACCTGGGTTTTTGGTTTACTTGCATCTTTATATTCCTGTAAACCTTTCAAATCATTTTATGTCTTTGTACTACATATAAAACATGATTTGTCTTCTTCAGTGGGTATATAAGCAAGCTCCTTAGCTAACTGACCTACACTATTTTGTGACTTAGATATTTATTTCTGTGAGTTATTATTTTAATAACAGCTGCAGATTTTGACTTGTCCTTGATTTTATGAAATATATGTTTGAAATGATTTACATGTAAATGACCTTGCTTTTTGAATTATGAACACTCGAAGTAGACAAAGTATCATAGTAAGTTACTAGACTGTTGGCCCTGAGGCCCTTACAAGCCTAACCAAAAATTTAGCCCATGTTCCAACTAGTCAGCACCCTACGCCACTGTCCAGCAGGGACATAGGTGGAATCCCAGGGGTGTATTTTCTGTTCCCCATCCAGTTAACCAGGTTGCGCTTAAAAAGGTTTAATGAGGTCTTTGCTTTACGTGGAGAGGGAGCCTATTCCACAAAAGGGGAGTCTCTGGGACACAAATCTGTCCTGCCAAAAAGTCCTATTGATGTCACAGACCAGGTTGAGGTCTCGTATGTGTGGGTTACTCGAGTGGAGCTTGACTTGCGTATATGCAGCAATCCCATCAGGGCGGGGTCTGAGACTGCTTTGTATGCCAGACCGAGGTCACCTCTGTGGAGTCTGTAGGAGACTGGGTAGAGGGACAGGGATTTTAGCCTATCTGTATATGGTAGATGCTTGAGGCCCTGGATTTTCTGGGTGAGGAATCTCTGTGGTCTCTCCAGCTGCTGCATGTAGTTTGCGAGGTACATGCCAAAAGGGGCACTGTATTCAATAATTGGTCTTATAAGGGAAGTATGCAGGGATGTTATGGCCACCTTGTCCCTGGATGAGATACCGTTATTAATGAGGTGGGCCATGTGGAAACCTTTTCATACAACGGAGGCAATATGGTGGTCAAAAGTCAGGTTGCCATCAACCTGGATTCCCAAGTCCCTCATGACTGATTGCATGCTTAGTGCCTTATTATCACTGTGATAATTTGTGGGGACATCATTCTCCCCAAAAGGGATGATACATTTTTTGGCATTCAGTTTGAGGCCATGTTTCTGGCACCAGTCATTTGTATGGGTGAGACCCTCTTGGAGTATGTCCACATCACTAGGGGAATTGATGACAGCACTGCGGTAGTGGTGCTGCGATAGCATTGTCGCCTCACAGTAAGACGCTGTCTGGTTTGATTCTCAGCTAGAGCGTCTTCTGCATGGAGACATGCGTGAATGGGCATACCTTCGTTGAAGGTTGTGCATCAGGGCTGGTAACTCGGCATGTAAAAATCAACTACCAATCATTAGCGGACCGGAGTTCCTCTGTGGCGACCCCTAACTGGTAAAAGCCGAAAGACGCAACAACAACATCAACCAAGCTTGCAGCCATCTGCAAACTTGGTCAGCCATAACCCACTAGATTTGGCCTGCACCTCTGAGAAGTATATCCCAAACAGCAGAGGCCCCAAGACTGATCCCTAGGGTACACCACTTGCTACGGGTCTACTACTTGAGGTGGCTTCCCCTGTTTTGACTAGGTGGGTTCTATCAGTAAGCCAGTTTGCTACCCATCTGGTAACATATGGATTGATGCCTAGTTGAGAGAGTTTATCTATTATACATGAGTGGGGGAATAGTATCAAAGGCCTTGGTTAGGCCAGGGTAGGCGGTGTGCACCATCTTCCCCTCATCTATGGCCTTGGTGACTGTCTCAAAGAAGTTGACCAAATTTAACAGGCATGACCTCCCCTTGACAAAACCAAGCTGTCTCGGATCAAGTGTCTGGAGGTTGCCAATGTTCTTGTTAATGAGGTCCATGATAATCTGCTCCAAGGTCTTGCAGATCAGGCTAATTAGGCTGATGGGTCTATAATTTCCTGGATCAGTGTACACTCCACCTTTGTGCAAAGGGATGCCAGTAGCTGTCCTCCACTTGGCTGGGACGAAGCCGATACTCAGGCTTTGGTTGAATAGTATGCCTAATGGTGCTGCAAATTCCTGCCTGAGTTCATGTAGGATACCGCCTGGGATATTATTGGGTCTCATGGAAGCTGAATTTTTTTTACCTTTGAGAGGGCAGTGATGACTTGCTCCCTAGAGATAAGGGGAGGGGGCAGGTACCTGGGATGCTCTGTTGTACTGACGGGGTGGGGGACAGAGGAGTGAAGTTTTCACTGAACCTGTCTGCCAGCAGTTTGGCTATATCTACAGGGTTTGTGTATGTGGTGTCCTTGACCACTAGTTCTGAGCAGATCTGGGTGCTTCCCTTGCGATTGCAGACATATGTGAAGAAAGCCTTTTGTCCTGTCTGGTATTCCTGATTCCATGCAGCTATAAAATGCTCATATAGTACTTTGGTGGAAGTTTGGACATATGTGCCAGTTTCTGTGGAGGGGAGGGGGCTGTGAAGCTGTTTATACCTCCCCTCAGGAGGTTGTAATCAGCTTTGGAGAATTTTTTTTTTTTTTTACCCTAGGCTGGGGAGGGGGGGGGGGTCAGAGGAGATGGTGACTTCAAAAGTGACTGCTTTGTGGTTGAATCTTACTAGGGTTTATGAACACTGTAGGGATGCCATAGTGGTTACTTATGTTGGTTAATACCAAGTCCAACATATTTTCACCTCTTGTGGGGGGTGTCAACCAGGGTCCAAGACATTTGCATTGATGAAATCAAGGAATCTCTGTTTTGGCATGAGTATTTCTTCCAGTATATGGTTGGATAGTTAAAGTCTCCCAGATCAGGATAAAGGGTTGAATCTTGATAGATTCGAAGAGGTTCAGATAAGTGGAGTGGGCATCTTGAGTCAGAGTTGGGGGCCTGTAACTAGCTATGATTTGAATAGGGGTCTTGTCAATTGTTAACTGCACCTGGAGAATTTCCTGTGCATCATACTGTGTGACCAGCCTAGAGGTGTGTATGTCTCTTATATATATTGCAACTACACCTCTTTTTGTTTTGCTGCCCATGGCTTGGGGGTCTGAATGAACGGATAGGATGAGTAACCTGGTATGGCTGGGGTGCTCTCTGCAGCTTTGAACCAGGTTTATGTGACTACACAAATGTCAGCTTCTTCCAGGTTTAAGAATGCTTGCAATGAGTGCAGTTTCATGTTTAGACTCCTAGTGTTTAGCAGCATCACCTTTAATGTACGTTTTGATGAAATGTTCATGTTGGTAGTTTTGACCTCATGGCATTGTCTAAAAAGGCAGTATGGGGGAGGCAGGAGTCTGAAGCCCAAGGGAGACAGAGGATAAAAATAGAACTCCAGACCACACCAGCAACAGCAGAAGGAAGATTTGTGAGCATGTTAAAAAGGATGGCCTTGTTCATCTAACTCTATTGCTATGGTAGATAGATAACTGTGTTTACTATGTTGAAGTCAATCTTCATTAACTGTCCAAGCTTCCTTCACAGAAAGACACATCTGATTACAGTGGCCCCTAAGGAAGACTCAGTCCCAGAGATTACATCCAACTTGTAGTGTGCTGCAAACATATTCATGAAATGTCAACAGTTGCTGGACAAATCTTATCCAAGGCTGCATTATGAATGAAAGCTTTAAAGGTAGCAACTGCTCTAATATAATGGACCCTTGGGTTAGAGGGCAAAAGGCTTATGTGATTAATAACAGAATTGATGCACGCTGCCATACAATTAGCAAGACTGACACTTTACAACCAGTTTTATTTATTTTTTGTAGAAAAGAATATGAACAGCTTTTGTTTCTGAGCAATCTAGTTCTAGCTGCCTATAACCTGAGTTGTCTGTAAACATCCACGTGGTGTACTGCAATGTTCTACCCTGTTTGAATAATTATGGAAAACAATTTGAGTGATTTTGATTCAAGTTAGATTGTTTAGCTACCCTGATATGAAAAAAAGGATTTGTGTGCATGGTAGCCCTTATCTTTTATAAAACACCAAGCAAGTGGGGTCATGTGTACAAGGCTTGTAACTCAGTCATTTTTCTAGTTGTAACTGCAGCCAGAGTTTTCTAAGTCAAAGCAAATTATTTCTTCTGTAGAGGCTTGCTGGTTCAAAGGGAAGATTACTTTTTTCAGCACCAAAGGCAAATCCCTTTGAGGAACAGGATCCTTGATTGAAGATCTTACACAAAATACATTCTTTAGAAAGGTCTTGCTCTGTTTTAGAGGTGTTAAGGACATGAAATTTGAGCCTTGATGAAAGTTAGAAATAGCAATGTGCACTTCAGTAGGAGAATAACCGAGTCCTGTGTCAAAAATAAGGACCCCAGGAACTTTGAAGCCCAAATGGAAAAGTGTGTCCACTTAAGTTTTTCTGGCATTGGGCTATTGTGGGAGTCTGGATTATCCTGACAGGGTTTTTGTTACAGTTTTTAGTGGAACTGAAGAAAGCAGCAGTTGGACATATGGAGAAAAATTCTGTATCGGGCTTGGAGGGATGGGACAGTAAGGCCCAAAGAGCTAAAGACATAAACACTTCTCAAACAGATGTGCCCTGAGCATGGGGAATCAAACTTGTTAAAGTGAAAGTGGGACTGAGAAAATTACTCTGGAATTGTTATGCTTGTCTTTTTGAATGAACATCTGAATCAGTGGAAGCATGAGAAAACATAGAGACGTTTTGGTGGCCATTTCCAGATAAAATCACCACTGGAGCTTTTCCCCAGAGGAGAGAGAGAGAAGGGAAAATACATTGCTGCACTTGGCACTGGTCAGGAAGGCAAAGATGCTTCAGCAAGGACTTCCCAGTGATAAAATAACTTCTACATTACTGATGAAGTGAGGGACAACTCATGTGGCATTAGATGTCAATGACTGTAGCTGTCCGCTAAAAACTTGTCTTTCTCAGGAATGCAATTTGTAGTCAGAAAGCATTTGATCAACTAGCCATTTCCCATATTCTCACTGCTTCTCAACAAAGAGGATTGGAGTCAGCTGCCCTCCCCCACCCACCTATTGATATACCAATATACCAAATCACTGCAGTGTTGTTTTTGTGGATAGCTATCACACCTTTGGGTGAGGAATCCTGGAAAGTTTGGGGTGGGAAAAGAACTATCCCATATCTCCAGTACATGAATGTGGAAGCTGGCCATTAATTGGTATTATTTACCTTGGACAGTCTGCCCTTGGCAATGCCCCTTCTCCACTACAGCACAGGCATCTATGGTGACAGCTGCTATAGGGGGTATAGACCAGAAATTGATTGTCTAGACTCAGGTTTGGAATTCACAGCCACCAACTGAGGAGCACTTTTTAGGGTTTGGATATTTTTGAGTTTCAGAAACATGGGGTCTGAAACTTGAAATCTTTGTACTCTTAATGTCCGTTGAAGTACTGTCATATAAAACCTTGTGAAACTTCCTGTGATCAGCATCAAGGTCTTTAGGCAAAGCAGGGCTTTGAGAAATTTAGACTAAAATATCTAGTAAACTAGGTTCTGTAGCAGAAGAATTTTGAGCTTGAGTAAGCTCGCCTTGCATATAAGTACATCTAGATTGCAGCCTATCAATATGAGCAGCTGTGGTGGCTCTAGCTGCAACTTTGTAGAATTCGTTGTATTCCTAAAGACTGAAATGGTGTGATAAGAGGCTCCCAGGCAGAGGTCAGTCTACTTAAAAGAGGGTGCAGCAAGTAGACCGTCATCCAGGGAGGGAAATGTCTTTACTACTTCCATCCACTGCTTCACTGTAACAAAGGGACATGTACTTAGTCAGACCCAAACCCACATGGAGTTCACTAAGTGAAAAAGTCCCAAACTTGTAATTGCTGTCTCAAACCACTTACTAGTCTCCTTGGAGATCTCCATGTGGATGGAAGCATCTTGGACATCTACAGAGCACATTAACTGTCTTTTTTTTCTGGCAGACATGTTAGGATGGTCTGCATAGGGTCTATCCAAAATAATTTTTTTTGGAATGAACTAGTGAAGGTCACTGAAGTCAAGGATAGGCCTGAAGTGTTTTGTTTTCTTTAGAATCAAAAATAACATACTTAGCAAAGTAACATAACCACTTCTGGTATTGTGGGACCTCTTGGATGATTTTTTTTTGTAAAAGATTCCAGACCTTTCTTCTTACTTGGGTGGGACATTAGGTAAGACTGGACAATGAGGCTGGGGAGAGGCATGGAATGGTAATGTCTATCCTTTGGAAATTACTGTCCTTATCCATTTTTCCTGTAGGATGACTCAATTTTGCAGGCAGATGAAGGGACAGATGGTCTTTGACTCTCTTCTGAATGAAATAGTCAAAGCTTCTGAGGTGTGCCTTTTCTCCAGAGAAGATAATTGCTTCCGGGCAGTTGTCAGTTCAACTACCTTTAAATGGGCAACCATTCTAAAAGCTGTGCCACAAAATTGCTCTTTCTGTTCACACTTTTGGTTTAATTCTGTTGGCCACATCTGAACCAAAGCTGACATTAGCTTCATTAAGTCTTTTATCAAGGGATATTCTGAAGTTTAAAGCTTCCCAATGACAGTGGTTAAGATTTTGCCATCTTTTTCCTTATTTTCCAAGTGCACTCGTCCATTAAGTCTACAAAATGTAGAACCATCAAATATGGAATTTAAAAAAGGTTACTTTGTGTTTTGGCAAAGTTTGCTAACTGGAGCCAGGCATGATGGCATATTGGTATACCAGCAGCTGCAACTTTGGCTAATCATTTTGCCGACTTACAGGGTAACCTCATCATCAAATTCAAAACAGCAACCATAGTTGTGAACTGTGACTGTAACATTTGTTTAAACTGCCTCTCTGGTGAATGGTCCAGCAGCTGTTGCATCACATCTGAAAGCTCGCACTGAAACCTGATTATATGCAATAGACAGTTCATGGCCCTTACTGAAAAGGTAGAAAACACACAAACTCACTTCTTGACACTGTCCATGTCCCTGGACTGCTTAACAGGGGGATTGACAGCCATGGTCTGGTCACTGGCATGTTTATACGGCAGCTGCCACAACAATAAAGTCAGGCTTTGGGATCTCTGACAATAGTTCTAATCCTTAAGAAGTTGGGAGATCCTGGCTAGTTTCCTTGGGCCAGAAGTCACGACCTCAAAATTGTCCTGTGTTTTAATCAAAACCAAGTCTGCCATCTTATCCATTGCTGGAACCACAATGGAAGTTGGCTGGGGGTGTGGGTCTTAAATGCCTCTTGCACTGTCTTTTGTGCAGAAGACATTAGATCAGTGGGCCATCATCACTCTCTATACATCATCTCTAAGATTTCCTCAAGCAGAGGAATATCCAGGTAGATTGGGATACTTTCCACAGTCGTCATCACTGATATCCAAAATGAGTGATTCAGCATATCAATCAACATGCTTCCTGTTATGTCTGTGATTCCCGCCAGTCTTTGGAGTTGTTGGATCTAAGGATCACTAGGAAACATGGTGACATCTAGAAACATTTGTGAGGCCCTAAATAAATCTTTTGGATCCCCTTTCCAGCTGCTTGAAAGGCAGGTCAGCCAGTGGAACAATAAATTAGTGCATGGGGCTAAAAAGGAGTTGACATTGGGACTGAAATAATTGCCAGTTATGGGCACATGCAGAATGGACAGTGATGATAGCATCAGTGTTGATGCCATTGTTGTGGATGGCCACAAGGGCATTGGTGCCAACTGCTTCAAAGCCAGCACTGAAAAGTTTAACATTGATGCTAAAGGTTTTGGCACCAGCTTAACCCAGAAAGGTGAATCCCCTGACACTGGAGCTGATAAACCTATCTATTGCAGTAGCATCAGTACCAAAGCTCTTGATGCCAGTATTACAGGAAAAATGTCAATTCCAAAGGCTGTGATCCCAAGGTCAACATCACAGTCAAAACCGACAGGTCTTTTGATGTTGACATTGGCACTGTATGCACTAATGCTGGCCTCAGTGAAAGTGGAATCATGTGGGATGGTGTGGAAAACTGGGAAAACATAACTGGGAAAATAAGAGCAGAAAAAAGACCACTGCCTATCCTGAAACCAGAGAGGGATAAGCTACTGTACATGTTTTGCTGAGCCCTGATAAATGCCTCCACAAACTACTTGTAGTCTATTTTAGGTGGTGGAGCAGAAAAAGATCATGTTTGTGAAGTCCAGTTAATATCCTACCAGACTTCCACCAATAATGTGATGTCCCCCACTGAAAACCTGGGTCAGTAATTAAGGAGCCTCAATCCTCACCACTCACTCCAGTGTGGGAGCATCACGGAAAACACCAGAGCAAAGAGCACACAACAGAAAAATTCCACAATTTCCCTTAACAGCCCAACAGGAACACACACTGTTTCCTGGGATTGGACTATATACCTCTGTCCACCCCAAATGTAATCCCTTATATGCTTCAGAGCAATGTGTTTTAGTTTAAGACCTCTGACTCACACTCACACAGTAAATTTAAATCTCACACACACTAACACTTATGGGAAGCCTGACACAGATTTCCAGCTGTGTCCCCTCCCCAGTAGAAATGGTAAACGCTGCCACCAGAATCAGACAGTCTACATGCCCTTCAAAGGTTGATCAGTTATTAAAAATTAAATAAAATAAGTGATAGCTATGACCAGAAACAGCCTAGCATTCAAGGTGACCTGGGGAGTACCAAACAGGTGTAAGCACATTCTAAACTCTAAAGAATATACTGATTGTCCAGTCACAATGTAAAGTAATGAAAAACATTTAATAATATGTAAAATGATTACAAGAATATAAATTAATAATTTTCAATAAACATCAGAATTCAATCACCAGAAATGTAAAATTAAACTGGAGGATAGAAGTCCATCATTCTAGAAAAAACTCTATCTGAATAAACTTTCCTAATATAACTAGGGAATACTGTCCCTGATCTAATATAAAACGTAACAGCAAGGCAAAGGCAGACTTGCAGATGTTTTTCGTGTTTCACTGTTGCAGTCTTCACACTTGGATTATCTGCCTGCTGGTAGCCCTCAGTCGGCCCGAATATCAGATACTTAGTATTTCTGCATCGCATGCTGTCGCTCCAGGACTGACGTCAGGTCATCAGGGGTATAAAAACAGGCAGCCGACACCATTATGTCAGTCTTTCTTGCCGAGAAGCCCGAAGCAGAAGCAGTTCGCAAGTGCCAGTTGGCTGATTCCTGAATTTTCGTTTACGAATTTAATAATCCTGAAGTCCTCTAAAGGTAAGTACCCCGTTGGGGATCCTTTTTTCTTGCTCTAACTGATGTCAGAAAAAGTTAACAATTGTCTTGCCTGTGCAAAGCAAATACCTCACAGAGATTTTCATTCTTACTGCGTCACCTGTTTAGGCCCAGACCACGACGTCCCTCACTGTCGGTTTTGTGCCTTATTTAATGCCCAAACCATTCATTGTCGGGCTCTCTTTGTCGCTAAATTTTTTTGCTCTCGATCTCTGTATTCTGAAATGGCTTCAGTAAGCCATCCAACTACCATATTCCGAAAAAATGTAAAAATAAAGACAGAGACAGACCACATAGGTCCAAAACTGCAGACGACACTTCCATTAAGCTAGTCGCTAGTCCACTGATACTCAGTGAGGTGCTTTCGCAGCCCCTGGTGCCTGCTTCAATGGATTCACAGGCCTCTACTGAAACCTATTCCGAGTCCAGTATTTTGTGAGACTCTTCATTGACTTTAGAACCTGAGAATGTCTCTACCTTGGATGGGTCCAGACCCACTGAGCAGGCACCGGCTTCTGAGGCAGTTATTTACTCAACTGATGTTTGACTCAAACCGACGACTTCTTTTTTAACCAAAACTACCGAGTCTATTAGGCCCAGAGTACACACTACACCTAGAAAACTGATGACCAAAGTGCATGCACCTACTCCCATGCCACAAAAACAAATGCTTAGAATGGCTGAAGACCTTATTACGCTGATTAGGGGAAGTCAGCCTTCCCCTGCTAAGAGACAAAGAGTCCAGTCCCCTTCACCTTCTACAGACCAGGAGTCCGATGACTTTGAAATTTCTGATTATGAAGACATGCCCTTATCTGCTTATGTGGATTCAGATGCAGAGGAATCCATTCCCTCTGCCTCCCCTCCAGAGGATTTTTCTTTTGGTGAAACCTTGCATACCTTATGAGAGCATTTACACTGGGAATGCCAAGACTATCCTCAGTCCAAAAAGAGACTCAGAGAATTTCTAGAGCTGCCTCAACACAGGTCTTAGTAATACCCCCTGTCCTGGATGTTGTGGATGGTGTTTTTATGGAATCCAGTCTTACTCCTGACACTTTACTTCCTGCCCCTAGGAAACTAGACAGGTAGTACAGAGTACCTGACACACAAATTTCTTTTCAAGAATCCTACTACTGACCCAGAGATCATTTCCAAGGAGCCTAAAGGTATCAAGGCTTCTACAGCCAAGAATCCCACCACTTTGGACAGGGATTCCAGAGCTTTGGACAGATGGTATAAGAAGGTATATATCTCTGCAATTCTTGCAATTAGGGCATTGAATTGTCAGTTTCACATGCTGAAGTACCAGCAACATATTATGGAGCTTATTAAACAAAAAGTGGCAACCTTTTCAGACTGTGCAGAAAATAAAGAATTGCAGGAGCTTATGCACTCTGCAAGCCATGTCAGCAAGCATACTTTGATGCCCTAGAAGCATCTTGCTGGGCAGCTGTCACTGGCTCTGTGCAGAGAAGACATGCTTGGCTGAAGGAGCAGACCTCACCAGACCATGCCAAATCAGTTACTAGGCTAGCTCCTTTGAATAAGGACTGTTTGTTTGGCACCAAAGCAAAAGAGGTTCTTAAAAAGATGGAAGGAAAAGCTAAGTCAATGCAAACTGTTAAAGAATTCTTACAAGTGCAAACCCCTAGATTCAGTAGGCATTGCCCTTCCAAACACTGGTCCTTTCCAGGCCCCTCCAAGCCTTCTCAAACCAGAACCAGGGGAAACAGACCACCCAGACTTCAGTCTCAAGGTATGCAGAGATCTAAGCAATGGAGTGCCTCCACCCCCAAAGCAGGGGAGTGGTAAGCCACTTCCTTACGGAAAAAACTCACAATGACTTCTTTACTTCACTCCCCAGCCCTGCTCAATTGCTGGTGCCCTTAGGAGGAAAACTTGCCCTTTATGCACAAAACTGGATGTCCATCACTCAGGACCGGTGGGTCCTCAACATTATATCCCAGGTTACAAATTTTATTTCCTTTCACTGCCAACCCCAAGCGGGTTTCCAGACCTACCTCCAAACCAGTGGGCAGAGGCTCAAAAACCAAGTACTTTCCTTGCTCAATATCAGAGCTATTCTCATCACCTTCCTGGTGGTACCAAACGTCAAAATGCTTACACTGCAACAGCTTCTTCCTATGCTAGCCAAGGATGCCTGGTTAGTCGCTCTAGACTTAAAAGAAGCCTATCTGCATATCTCCATAAGGGAGTCATGCAGGAAGTATCTGTGTTTCAGGGCAGCGTCTATGCATTATCAGTTCTCTGCACTTCCTTTTATCTACTGCGCCCAGAGTATTCACAAAATGCCTGGCTCCAGCCATTGCATACTGTATGCAGAGAAATATACAAATTTATCCCTACTTGGACGACTGCCTGATTCAGGCAGAAAATCAAGATTTGCTGCTGCTGTACCTGACATTTGTGAAAAATCTTCTCACTTCCCTGGGGTACACCATCAATGAAAATAAATCAAAAGTGGTACCCAGTCAAAAGATTGTATTCCTGGGAGCAAGCTTGGGCACAACTTCCCAGATGGCATTCCTCACCTCAGAAAAACAAGTCTATATGACAGACTACTTCAAACAAATGGCCACCAGAACTCCGCTATCTGCAAGAAAAATACTGCAAGCCCTAGGATTCATGGCCTCATGTATACTGCTGATTCTATATGCAAGACTGCATATGGGTAAACTCCAATGGTACTTAAGAAGTCTTTGTTGCCAACATTCTCAGGACCTGAAAACAATCATTCCTATCATACTCTAAGGACAGAGTTCCTCTGGTGGGCAGAAGCATGCAACCACAACAAGAGACTGCAATTTACTCAACCCCAAGCCACCCGGACCCTAACCACAGATGCATCAGACAATGTCTGGAGGGCACACATGGACGGAATATGTATTCAGGACCACTGGAGCCCAAGTCAAATTCATCTGCACATCAACCAAAAAGAGATGCTAGCTGTACAGAATGCCCTGACAGCTTTCAGATCCCTAATCTTTCCAGGACAACTGCTAATAAAAATAGACACCACAGTTATGTGGGACATCAACAAGCAGGGGGGGAACCCATTCCTACCCACTCTGCAGGCTAGCCATGGCCCTGTGGAACACAGCTTTGGACATTCAAGTCCATCTGCAAGCTCAATTCCTGCCAGTCAAACAAAACTTACTGGCAGATGACCTAAGCAGAAATCTCCCAGACCCACGAGTGGCAATTGGAGCACAGCACCTTCAGCCTTCTGATCCAGAAATGGGGGACCCCAGAGGTGGATCTTTTTGCCTCCCCCTACAACCACCATCTCAGAAAATTCTGCACCAGGAATTCTCACAGCAGGGCCTGGAGAGTGGATGCCCTATCTTTTCATTGGGTAAATTTCTCAATCTATGCCTTTCCCCCTCTACCCCTCCTTTCAAGAGTATTACTCAAGATAAAACAGGACAGACAAAGGACAATTCTGATTGTCCGGGACTGGCCATGCCAGCACTGGTACCCACTCCTGCACAGCCTGACATCAGTGCCACCCTGGTACCTATACCAGAATCCAACCCTCCTCTCTCAGCAGGAGGGACAGATTCTGCATCCACAACTGCAAATCCTAAATTTTGCAGCTTGGCTTATTCCTTGAATTCTCCCCCAGCAGCCTTAAGCAAACAGGTGCTGGATGTCATTCTTGAAGCCAGAAGACCCAGTACAAGAAAATCCTATGCTGATAAGTGGAAAAGGTTCTGCTCATGGATTCAATCTAAAGGAGAGGACACAACACTGCTCTCTATGCCTCTTATCCTGGATTACTTAGCAGATCTACTCCACAAAGGCCTGTCCTTCTCCTCCATTAAGATACATGCCTCAGCCATTTCTGCTCATTACAACTCTGAGCCACCTCTCTTCTCGCACCCTCATATCAAACAGTTCCTGAGAGGGGCAAACAACTTAAGGCCACCAAGGAGAGCACCCACCCCTGCTTGGGACCTTAACTTTGCACTGGAAAAGCTCACGCTTCCCCCTTTTGAACCTGTTGCATCAGCAGAGTTAAATTTCCTCTCTTGGAAAACAGCCTTGCTTCTAGCCATCACTTCAGCTAGAAGAGTGTCTGAGCTACAAGCACTGATGGCTGTGGAACCCTTCATTATTTTTCATGCTGACAGGGTTTCCCTCAGGACTAACCCTTCCTTTATGCCTAAAGTGGTGTCCAGTGTGGCTCTCAATCAAGTCAACCTTCTTCCCTAATCCTCAAAATAAAGGGGAAAGGATCCTGCACTCCATGGATGTGCACTAATGGCTCAGATTCGACCTTGATAGGACTAAGCCCTTCAGAAAGTCTGACCAGCTACTAGTCAGCTTTGCAACAGGGGCAGAGGGCAAGGCCATTTCAAAACATGCTATTTCCAAATGGATAGCACACTGCATCTATTTCTGCTACAAGCATCATGGGAAACCAACACCTCAGGGGGTCAAAACACATTCCACTAGGGCAACATCTACCTCTACAGAATTTCTCAGGGGAGTCCCTACCAGGGACTTCCTGGAGGCTGCTACCTGTTGTTCTGTACACACCTTCACCAAGCATTACCAGCTGCCTATCTTTTCCAAATCCAGGGCAGGATTTGCTACAGCAGTCTTGCAAGGCATACTAGCCAGCCCTAATGCTTTTTGACTGCCTCCACCCTTCTTCAGCTTTGGGAATCCACCCAAGTGTGATGACTGCAACAGTGAAACACGAAGAACATAGTACAGTTGTGTACACTTACCATAAATGTAGATGTTCAAGTGTATTCACTGTTGCAGTTTCCCTCCCTCCAGCCCCCTGGTTTTCTCTCTCTCTCCCTTATCTATGGCTATTACTAACCCCTTCTGGGGTATTAGTATTGGTATTTACTTTTAAATGGTAGTGTTTTCCCCACCATAACCCAGCTCCCTATTTAGGGGGCTCCTGACATTTGGGGCAAGAAAAACTGATGTAATGGTATCAGCTGCCTGTTTTTATACCCTGATGACCTGACATCAGTTCTGGAGCGACAGCATCTGATGCAGAAATACTACATCCCTGGTATTCGGGCTGACTGAGGGCTACCTGCAGGCAGATAACCCAAGTGTGATGACTGCAACAGTGAATACACTCAGACATCTACATTTATGTTAAGTGTACACAACTGTACTTTTTGGTGAGTCCTTTTTCTTGGGTATCCACTGCACTGCACTGTAACTGACTGCAACTCTTAACTAACTGCTCTTCAGCTGACTTCAGCAGTCTCTTTTATAGTCAAGGTTAACAGTCATAACTGTCTTATTTTAAAAATAACAATCAGCTGTTTGAAAAAATACATTTTTTCCTGTCAATCATCTGTTCAAATAATCACCTAGCAACAAGGAACATTCTAATGACATCACATACTGATATGTCAATTCTCCACAGACAGTACTTTAGAATCTCCCTCACAAACATATGCAATTATAAATGTATCAGAACACTGAAAGATTCTTTAAACATTTTGTATAAACAGAGAAATGCTCAACATTTAAAAAACTTATTTACATTTTCACAATTAGACATGCTGGCATACAATGCAAGTTAATCTGAGAATATACACAAATCTTCTGCCAGACATGCTAAGACAGATGACAGTGTTTTCATTTTCTTCACACTGATATTCATCTAGATCTTTGTCACTTGGAGAAATCACCCTAAGCAATTTGATGAGCTTAGCAGGTGACTTATCAGAAACCACTTTCATAGTATCAGTGGGCATAGCATCATCATAGTTATGTTGTTTTGGCATCAAGACCTGCAGATGATGGTCTATATTTCTTAGTCATATGATCTGCCTTTCTTTTCCCTTGTTTTTTTTAAGAGCTAGATATAACTACAGTTGACTTTGTCATCAAGGTTGACAGAGCCAAATGTGAGGCATCATTTGATGCCAAGTGTTCAGTGGCACTGACCTTAAACATTTTCAGTCATAAATTATTCCAACTTAGTTTTTTTTTGTCTCTAAGGGTATTAGAAGTAAAGGATTGACAAATCTTAAATCTAGTCACTTTGTGTTTCTCACAAAAGAAATATAGATATTCAGAGTGCTTTTACTAATGTGGAATCTTATTTCCAGTTTTGCAGTTTTAAATGTCTGCTTATTGTTACTAAATATCACATCAGAAGAAACATAAAATTCAGCAACAGAGTTCAGTCATTAGATTTGCACTTCTGCATTGCCTTAAAATTAAATAGAAAATATTACTACTACCATCAGTAGGGGGGCTAATTACTAAGTAAGGGAAGCACGAGAAAATACCAAAAAAAAAGTTTAGACTCCAGAGCAGAAAAAATATTAAGGATTCAGGCTTTTATGTTTTTGTCTAAGAATGGAGCAGAACAAACAGAATGCTAAAAACATTGTGAAAGGAAGAGAGGAGAATGCATCACAAGGTCTGGGGAGGGGGATACAGGAAACTATAAATAAAATAGGTAGTCAAAAAAATCAGAATTCTGATCTTATATCAGTGTCAGAAGATAAAGGGGGCACATGTAATAGGAACACGTGTAACTTAAAGTAATGTAAAAAATATGCCAGATACCAAGTAAATATATCCTAGAATCATTTGTCTGATGTGAGTGCTTTCTAACTCAGCAAAAGAGATCTGGAGAGCAATGTCTTCATGCAGAGCATTACAGATGAAAGTTTAGGGGTGTAGCAGTAAGCAGCCATGAAAGTTTTTGATGTCAAGCTGCTTAGTGCCTGACTGCATCCGTTCTGCAGTTAGTGAGGATGGACCTCCTCATAATAAATCCTAGGCTCTTTCTGCTCCGCACCTATGGTTGCACCCTCTTTAATTAACAGGAGTCAGGATACCATTATTGGTATGCTAAGGGTAGAATCATAATCTGTTATAAATAAACCATCTTTCCTAGACTTTACCATTTTAAATTATGATGCAGTAAATATACTTATGACAACAGACTAGGATAAAATCCTTAATGGCTTAAAATAAGTCTGCTGAAGATACCATCAGAGAGTTTATAATATTAATGTCTGCATTAATGAGCACATCCCAGTGTAGACTAAATGAAATGCAGAAACCGTTTACTTTTTCTATCAAACCCTCCAAATCTAACTATTAACTCGGCTTGATCTTAAAGGCTGAAAGCAATAATAAGGTGTGGTTTATAGGGTGATAGGTATATACTAGGCTAATTGCCACTAGAGCCGTTACAATCCTAGTCTTGCCACCTAAATGTTCACAACAGGTTATTGTGCCTTAGAGGCTATTTTAAGGGATGTATGTTAATTATGGCATAATTAAGGTCTGCCTCTGTCCATCAAAGACATAGGTGTCAGACCAGGGGTAAATTTTTGATTTACCATCCACTGGTCCAGGTTATGCTTGAATAGGGTTAGGGAAGGGCTGTGCTTTATATGGATTAGAAGCCTATTCGAGAGAATGGGAATTCTCTGAGATGCATACCTGTCCCTCCAACATGTCCTGTTTAAGTCACAAGCAAAGTCTGAATCCTTAGATTTAGTAGTTCTGGTGCTGTTCATTTTGTGAATATGAAAAACATTTATTAGAGCAGTATCTAAGGATGCCTTGTATGCTGGCCATAAACTGCCTCTCAGCAGTATGTAGGAAATAAAGTATAGAGATAGGGCTTTGAGGTAAACTGCATAGGACATTGTGTTTATGCCTGCATTCTTTTTATGAGGAATCTCAGTGGACATTTCAGAGTCTGCAATGCCTGGTCAGTTACATACTGAAGGGGGATGTTATACTCAATGATGGGACTGATCAGGGCTGAATAGTGAGGTACAAGGACTTCCCTGGACCTGGATGCCATGCCCTTACTTAAGAGTTGAGTGATAGAGAATGATTTTCTTACAACCTTAGACATGTTCGAAAGTCAGGTTGCTATATACAGGAGTTCCCAAATCAGGGACTACTATGTCTTCTTTTAGTGTTTTATCAATGAGGTTGTTTCCGCTGGGTTGGGGCTACCCTCTCAGAAGGTACTATTATGCATTTCTTGTCACTGAGTTTTAAGCTGTGGCTTTGGCACTAGTCATTTATCTGTCTAAACTTTCCTGTAAGATGTTAGTATCTTGGGGGGGGGGGTTCTATGATTTCTCCTAGCTTACAATCATCTGCAAACTTGGTAAGCCAGAGGCTCTTGACATTAGCTTTGACTTCTGAAAAATAGATGTTTAAGAGGAGTGGACCTGGCACAGACCAATGGGGGACTCCACCGGTAACCGGCCTCTTTGTGGAGATGGACTCTCCAATCCTAACTTTCTGGGTCCTGTCTGTGAGCCAGCTAGCTTTCCAGTGAGTTACATAGGGGTCTATGCCTAATTCTATGAGTTTGTTTACAATGCCCAAGTGGAATATTGTATCAAATGCCTTAGCTAGGTCAAGGTAGGCAGTATGCACCATAATAGTAAAAGAATGGAAACAACAATCCTGGAGCAGAATTTATAATACTCCCACTACTGCAATTCCACCATTGTCTAAGGCAACAGACTATGCAGAAGTATACCAGTAACACCGGGTATCACTTCTGTGCCACTGTTAGACAGAGGCGCAGTATACTAACCTCGAAAAAGGGCATAGCAAAATTCATTTAAAATGGGTGGCAAAAGCCAAACACACTCTGGCTAGGCTTATAAATGCCCTAGGGCAGATAGCCTAGTATGAACCTATGAACACTGTTTATTGAAAAATGCAGTAATAAATGACTAAATTAGACTCAAATCTAGTAGGAGTTCATGGTTCTGCCACAACTGCAAAAGAAACTATAAGGCTAAGACCCCAAACAGAGTTCAAAATACAAACAACTAATTTTTGCAAGTAACTTTACTTATAGAAGTACAGTATAATGTATAAACATTGCTAAGATCATGCACTAAATCACACTAGTTCCACAACTGCAAATGAACCCCAAGAGTAAGGTTCTATAGTAAATTACAAAAATACAGACAGCTTTTTTGGCCTAAACATGTAAAAAAAACAGAAAAGTACAAAAAGTATCACCACATAGGTTACTATAAGTGCAACTTAATATATTTAAGGAGAATTGAAATAAAAGCTTTTTTGTCTTTCCTTTTTGTTAAAAAAGTAGTTTCTCGCAGTTCAGGACTTTCCACACCTCTCACAGTCTTGCATAAAAGACCATTTTAAAAACAAAATGGAAAATTGTGAATGTGACATTATAAAATAAACAATATGTGATTACTTGGCCACAGGACATATCAAATCTGCCTGCAGTGAAGAAAAAACATGCAAACTTTGCAAGTAAAGAAATATGTCAGAATGCAATGGAGGCAAGTAGAGGCATCCCCTGTATAACTACATTCACAAATAAAATTTCAGACTAAAGTTCCATGATTCCATACAACATAACTGGTGGTATCAAAAATTAATAAAGAAAAACATGACAGCACTCCTGCCAATCATGCTAAATACAATTCTGCTGTGTAGACATGTCCCCATCATGTGGAGACTCATTGCAGTGGTACAGGTTCACAAAGTGGATGGTTACATTAGGTCCATGTAATTCCAGGCTCATCAGTCTGATCAGTATTCCCTGTAAAATCACGAAGAGAGTAAAAAAGGAGCCTATTCAAAATGACGCAGTGAACCTACTTTTGTTAGATATGGAACAGTACGGGGTTATTAAATTTGGATTTTTGCCTTTGAATCTTTTGTCATTCTTTTACACGGTACTACAGCACTTGATGGAGGGCTGACAGTACATATTATGACCTTGCTAAGGCCTCTGACGCTATTCCACATGGGGAAAGGATTGATAGTTTAAAAGCATTAGATGTCAAATCATATGTAACTCAATATATAAAACAGTAATTAAGCAACATGATGCAACAAGTCATGGTGAGGGGGTACTTGTTTATCTTAACAGAGTTTACCATTTGTGTCGCACAGGGCTCTGAACTGGTTCCATGTATAAAAGTGGGAATCGGGCTGTGTGTATCTCAACATGCCAGTGACTGCAAACAGTGTGGCATTACATCAACAAAGATGCTCCAAGATCTACAAAAATTGATATCTGGTTCAGTAGTGATAGCCTCATTATTAATTTTAGTAACTGTAGCATCATGACACTCGAGAAAATGACATAAATTGTGATTACAAAATATTTGATCAGATCGTAACAATTATAATTAAAGTGCTAATGATAATGGCAGAGAATAATTTAAACGTTGGTCATAGCACCTATCAAAGTCAGAAAAGCATTTTCTGTAGCCAGTCTATTCTTGAATATGTCTAGTGATGCCAAGGGCATCATTATATCACTGTATATCTGTGCGATCAAAATCATTACTGAATGAAGAGTACATTTTATTTTATAACCTTTGATCAAAACTCAAAAAGGTGCAATGGTTTCTTATCAAAATCCTATGGTTGACGAATGCATTTAGAAAATGATTAGAAAATGTCATTATATTATATATTATTTTAGTTCAGTGATGGTGAACCTATGACATGCATGTCAAAGGTGACACGTCAGCGATCACCAACACCCGAGTTACCAAAGACACTGCTTTTGCATGTTTTGCTCATATAAAGTGCACTGAATTATTTTGTGCCAGGTGCTTTTGACACGCCAAACGCAAAAGGTTCACCATCACTGTTTTAGTTGCATAGAGGTAAACTCTGCCTGGTTTATAAAAGAATGTATGATCTGATACAGTCTGAATGTCTATACACAGAACACACCTTTGGGAAGCTAATACCAAAACTGATGAGCCAACTATTAAAAACAAATATTAATCACAGAAAAAAGTTAGATGTATTACACAATGCCTTCTGAGACTTCTCTTGGTATCAGATTCTGTGACTACCTTCCTTAAAAAAAAAAAAAAAATTGTATATGTACTATATATGTGCCATGGTGGTGCAGCAGTAGCATTGTTGCCTCACAGCAAGAGGTTCTCCTGTTAGATTCTCAGCTGGAGTGCCTTCTGTGTATAGTCTGCATGTCCTCCCCGTGGTAGAGTGGAGTTCAAAAGACATGCGTGAATGGGCGTGCCTTCCCTGAAGGTTGGGTGTCGGACTGGCAACTCGGCACCATAAAAATCTACTGCCAATCATTAGTGGACCAGAGTTCCGCTGTGGTGACCCTTAACCGGGAAAAGCCGAAAAGACAAACAACAACAGCTATATATGGGTCTACTTGAAAATCTCTAAATGCCTTAATGTCAATACAAAATAATTGGAAAAAAATTGACATTCAGCATGGTTTACAATCTAATCTCAAGGCATGCAACAGCAAAACATTTTTTTTTACAGGGGACAAGCCCCCATATGCCCCCACACCCCCTTCCAATCATATATTCCAAATCCATGATCACACATACTGGAGAAAAGGCATATTCCCCAACTATGGTGTTCTTGTGATCTTGCACAACTGTTTTTCTGACCAAATTGTGTCAAGAAAACAGTTCTCTACTGTGATGATGTGGGTTATTGACAGCTATGCTAACAGAAATAGGGCAGTAGATGTGTAACATATACCCGCAGAGCTAGCTGGAATTTTGTAAAGAATTATGTGTCATTTGCATATTAAACTGATTTGTACAGATGCTTGTGTTGAAAAATGTATTTGTAAAGTTGCTTATGTTAAAAATGTATCAACAATGTGTTCAGCTGGACAGAAAATAAATATGCATGTATATCAGACTGTACTGTATTGTAAGTGATTAAATGTTTGCATCATAACAAAAATTACTGGAAGAGAAGAGGTTTAGCCCAGCTCCAGTTAACTGTGAAAAATATTAAAAAATTAAATTACTTAATTTTGGCAATAAAGATTGTATCTTACAGTTCTGATAGCAACCAGCGACAAAATGTCTGGGAAAACAAGCACTGCATTGTCTTTGGGTAGAATTAATTGCTACTCTGGAAGGGTGGAGGTTTGAAATTGTTTTATGACTTCCAGGAGCTGCAGCAGATCTTAACAAGGCTCTGTGTGTGTGTTATTTACACACATGTTAAATCCTGACAGCTTCTAGCCAAGGGGGTAGCATGTGAACGAGAAGTCAGACGACCAGATGTATGCAGTGTCATTCTGTAATCCATCACTAAAAATGATATTTTAATACTAGGTGAGACTGAAGTCTCATGGCTCTCTGTTCCTGGAACCTGACAAGGAAGGACCCTTCACCTACTTCATCTTCCTTGCTCCAGTGAATGACCAGGGAATAGTAATTTTTTAGATCAGTCAGGAGAATATAGTGAGATTAGTTAAGTACTGCTTTTCTGTATCTGTGTGAATCTGTTTGTCTTGTGTTGTTTTAATATTTCTTGTGACTGAAACTCTGGTGTTTACTGTAAATAGATATTTAGTATGTTCATATTCTTTTCTTATTTCTTATTAAATATATTTGAATTTTTGATTGTGGCTGGCCTTTTAGAAAATATTTTAATCTCTGAGAGTACTTGTATAATTTTGGTGACAGCTTTGGCTACTCCTGGAAGTCTTGCTGTTGGTCAAACTACCATTTGTATTAATATTAATTTCACTCAGTATAATTGGGTACCCTTGCAAGAGCCTTAGAGGAGCTGGCTTTGAAGTATCTGGTGATGGTGTATCTACCTTATAGTCTTGGCAGAAGGGGCATAGGTAGTAAATCTATACAAGCCTTTCCTAGGTGTATGTGAAAATCAAATCTCAAAGAGTGAGAAGTCACACAGAGGCAGATGCTTACCCCATGCCTAGGACAGGTGAAGCCTTAGATCAGCTAGGTGGGGGTAAGTATCTGACCAAGGGCTACTAGCAGGTTCCTTTAACTCCCACTGCTAGAGAGATGTCAGCCTTTGTGACTCCTTTCAGATTGTACAAGTTCACAAAGATGTCCTTTGGAATGAAAAATGCCAGCTTAGCCAACTAAAGGTCTTTAAAATGGCAAATAACTTTATCTGCATCATCCGTCAAGGCATACAGCATCTTTGCCTCTCCATTATAAATGTGGTAATCCTCCTAGGAAAGAGAGATGGTGGATCAAGCAGAATTCTAATGACCTCTTTTGGGGAACCAAACCTAAAGGAAAGATCCTGTAATTTTGAAAAGGAGGACTAACTAAAGGAACTTTGATACTACCTGTCTACAACTCCTTGTCAAACAGGGCTTGGACAGTGTCTCTCTTACATTAACTGACTTCAGATTCCACATAATTCACCCTGGCTCCCTATACTTGATATAACCAAAAACCCTGAGGTAAATCCCTTTGCTAACTCCTGCACTGCTTCCTTGTCCCTGTTGAGAAGTGCAATGGCCAGCCTCACAGCTGTTCCTTGAAAGGGCAAGGAATATCTTATCACCTGAAAGTTGCCCTTTCCTTCCCCTACCTGCTTGAGTCCATGCCATCCCCAACCCAACTGCATTTTATGGCATGGATTAAGTTCAGCTACCAAGAACCCCTTCATTGTGCCAACATTTTACCACACTATGGGGGACCCCGCAATGGGATCAAATATGCAAAAACTTGTAAAAAGTGCCATAAACTCTGATTTACATTAAAGGCCCAAGACACCTTTCCTTTAGATGCCCTTTTCTCATATTTAATTATATCCTGCACCACTGATGTGTCTATCATGGTACTTAACCATGTGTCAGCATGCCTGTTCTCCCAACACAGTGAATTATTAGATGCCTTTTGACTTCTTAAAATGCTGGTTGTATCACAGCCACACATTACCTCCCCTTAACTGTTGAGCCTTCTGTATTGCCAAAAAATGTGCCAGCATGGGAAGCACTTGTTTGAAATCCTTTTTTAACATGACTACTATCAGGTAAACAAACCCCAACACCCAGTTTTCCCATGATTTGGCACCAAACCTAGTCAGCCTTCCCTTAGCTACTGCCACTCATGTTGTGGTAAGGTCTGCCCCCATTGTCATCAAATTCAGCTAATTCCTCACATAAATCATCTTCTTCACTGCTACTGGGGTATAAGCCGTGAGGATCACTCTGGTTCCCCCTGCCAAAAAGGATGGAGTATCCAACTAACCTGGAACCTGTTCACCCTTACCAGAATCCCTAAACAAACCTGGACAAAAAGACAAAATGGAACATGAGGGAATCCTGGCCCTCTCCCACTGACCCCCTGACACACAAAGCCTTCACCCTACAGTAGCAGACCTGGAGGACCTTGTTCCTGATCTGTAATTCTCAACAACTCTTGCAGTGTTGCCCTATCTTCAGCATACAATTCTTGCAAAACAAACAGTCAAATACTCCACCAGTGACCACACCTCTGCAACATTTTACTTCCTTTTTCCTCTAGTCATCACTCCCTGACCAACTCCGACATTTGGCTGCAGCTGTCCTGATGCCTTTAGGGTTGGTAGGTACTTAGTAGGCTATTGACCTATCAAGATCTTAAGAAGCCTAGCCTTTCATTCCCATGGTAGTTTTATAGCTCTTATATTTTATATATGAATAATCCATAGGGTAGCAAAACAAAATCATGTTGGGACATTTACTTGTTGCCCCTTTTCATGAGTGACACAGGTGCTAAAGCAGAGGTGAGTTTACGGTTTCCCATTTAGTCATCTAAATTACATTTGAACAGAGTAACAAAATAACTTTGCCTTGTGTGGAGTGAAAGATGATTCCATAAAAGTGGTATTATCTTTGATGCATATTTATCCCTCCAGCATGTCCTGTTTTATTGCAAAAGAGAATGAGATCCCTTGATTGAGTCTTTACTCTCTCATTGGACTTGTGAATGTATAAGTATGTTGAGATGAGACTCTGTATGCAAGGCAGAGGTCACGTCTTAGTAGGCTGTGTGATATTGAGAAATGGCCAGGACAAAGCTTTGATAGGATATGCATCATTTTATGATTTAGGCCCTTGATTGTCTTAGTGAGAAAGCTTTGTGGTCATTCCACTTGTGACAAATGTTTGGGCAGTTGCATAACAAAAGGAGTACTGTATTCAATGATCAGCCTAATGACAGCTGAGTACAGTGGAATGATTACATCCCTGGACCTGGACTCCTTACCTTTAGATATAAGTTGTGCAGTGATAAAATACTTCCTTACAATAGTGGATATGTGAAGATCAAAGAACTGTTTGTTGTTGATTGGGGTTCTCAGATCCCTGACTACGGGATCACCTTCCAGGGTGGTGGTGGGAATGTGATATTTATATGAGAAGTCATGCTTGCTGAAGTATACTTTTATACTTTTCTTGGTATTTAGCTTTAGTCTATGGTTTTGATAACAGCTATTTGTTTGATAAAGGCCCCTTGGAAGACCCTGGTGTTCTCTGAGGAGTTATATGAAGGCACCAAGTTTACAGCCATCTTTAGACTTGGTCAGCCATAAACCCTTGTCATTTGCTTGGATCTCTGAGAAGTAAATGTCAAAGAAGAGTGGTGCAATGACTGAACCCTGAGGCATGCTCCTGGTGATGGGTCTTTGGAAGAGGTAGAACTACGCATCCTAATTTCCAGGGTTTTATTTGTGAGCCAGTTAGCTAACCAATTATTTTCATAGGTATTTACATTTAACAGGGAAATATTATCTATGATACCTGAATGTGGAATGGTGTAGAATGACTTTGTGAGGTCTACATCTGTGGTGTGTACTGATTTGTCCTCCTCCTTTGCTTCAGTAACCTTTTAAAAAAATTGACCAGGTTTAGTTGGTGGCTTCTATCCTTAGCAAATCCAAACTGGGCTGTGTCAAGAGTTTGTAGGTTGAATATGCCTTATTTATTAGTTCCACAATGATCCTTTCAATAGCCTTACAAATAAGACTGGTCAGGCTTATGAGTCTGTAATTACCCAAGTCTGTTGATGCCCATCTTTGTGCAAGGGGATGACTATTGCTTTCTTTCATTCACCTATTATTAAGCCTGTTTGGAGGCTGATATGGAATAACCTCTGTAGGGAGTCTGACGAGTCCTATTTCAGGCTGAACAGTAGGAAGACCTGTTTGTTATCTAGCCCCATGGAAATAATGTTCTTGGCTTTTTATAGTGCCTTGATGACTTGTTCTTGGGAGATTTGAGGGGGTGGGGGGTATAGATGCAGTCATGTGATCTGGGAATATAGGAGGAGAGAGGGGGGTCAAATGAGAGCTAAATTTGTGCACCAGCAGACTGGCTATGTCCTCTATGTCCAAGTACATGATATCATTGTTTCTAATGTTTCTAATATGCTTAAAGAAAGCTTTGTGGTTATTCTTCACCTGAGCAGCTATTTTTACCTCATATATGGCTTTGGTTGATTTGATCAGGTTCCAGAGTCCCCAGATGAGTTGTGTTTTTAGCATCTTGAGAGTAAAATTCATTTTTGTGCGCAGTGTTTTTTTTCCTTTTATAATCAACTTGTATATATCTTTTGGTTCCCTATAGATGTTTATCATTAAGTTTGTCATTCTGTTTACTTTAGAGGGGGATGGATGCATCTCTGTAGATATTTATATCTGCGTAGAATTTGGTGGTGAAGGATTCCACATAAGCAGCTGGGTCATCAGGGTTGAAGGGGATTTTGAATTTAGTTATGTTGTCACTCAGTTTAAGTGGATTAGCTTTGATGTAATCTCGGATTATTAAGGTATTGGAAGATGAATGTGACTAATTTGTAGTGTGAATTGACTAAAGAGGAAGCGACAGTTGGTGGGGAGGAAAGCTGGTCCATATTGGTAAGAATCAAGTCCAAGATTTTTTTCTCCATTGGTTGGGATGCTGACTAACTGGTCCAGTGAATGTGTATTGATAAAATTCAGCATTTTCTGGGCATACGTGTGTGAGGATGCATAATTATCCCAATTAATGGAAGGGTAATTGATGACTCCTTGGTGAATGGTATTTGGCTTAATGCATAGGAGCTCTTTGCTTGTTAGGTAGGAGGTATGGGCTGAGGGGGTATAGAGGGGATCCTATAATTAGCTATGATATTGTAAGGGGTTTTGTTAATTGGGGAGTTCTAGGTTATCTTATCTGAGTCCAGAGGTGAAATGCTTTTTAAGAATATGGAGATGCTTAGTGCCTTCATCTAATGCAGTAGGCCTGACTATGTGGCAGGCATTGAAACCCTAAACTGATGGAATGCTGTCATTGGTTTTGAACCGGGTCTCAGTCATGGTACATACATCAATGTTTTCCACGGTAAGAGTGATCAGAGGGACTGAATGTTTAGTTTAAGCTCCTAGCATTGATCAGTAATACCTTTAATGTATCCAGATTCTTTTTTATTATGTTGGAAGCTGTAGAAGATTGAAATTGCCTAAAAAAGAAGCTATGGTGATGGACAAGGATTTAGCCAATATATAAAAGTCTTGGGGGATAGGTGCAAGCCATTCATGTCAGTGCAGTTAGTACCATCTCCTAACAGGCAGTTTATACTGTACACTCCTTTGAATGACACCTGAAGCTAAGCCAGTTGTTGAAGTCAATAATCTTTTGTTCATATTGAAGTATCATCCCTGTTGATGGTAGGATGCTGTTCAAGGCTAGGCTCATACCTGCCTTGGACACACATTCCAGGAGCTCCATCATGTCTCTGTTTATATGGTCTGGGATGGCATGTCTGAAGTCATTTACACCCATGTGCACTATGACTGCTCCATATGTGTACTTGTGGTACAGATACTTGAGTGCATGTGTGATGTGGCAAATCCTGGCACCTGATAGGCAACTGACCATGACCTTCACCTTGCACAACCTGGTGAGGCTTACATCAGTGTGTCTAATTATACAGTCACCTATGACTAGGATATTGGACTGTGTGGATGTTTGCCTTATGGGTTTTTGAATTTAATCAGTGTGACTCTTAGATGCATGTTTTATGGAGGGTGCTGAATGTGTTGTGTGTTTGTGAAGTTGCTGAGGGCACTTGTTTCTTTATATTTAGGGGGCTTTTGTGGTTTAAGTTGGTTACTTTTAAGATCCTCGGCATATGTAGGTCTATGTGGTTGGTCTCAGTTGTGAGTGATTTGTTTAGTGTGATTATGTGTGGTATTGACAAACCTGCTTGTTATTTGTTGTGGTTTTATGTGAGAACTTTGCCTCCATTAACATGATATAACTATATCTGCCACATAGCGTGTCAGGTTGTTTCAGAAGTTAGTGGTTGTCAGTAAACATGAGACAATTGCTACATAATGTTAGGATGCCCATTTCAAACAAGATGGCTACAGAGACGGTGCTGGGAAGTGCAACTCCATGGTTCCAGATGGGTATTAATGTGGGCTAAAGAGGGAATAGTGCCTGTGAGGTTTGGACTTGATTTACGGGAGTGCTATCTGTCTAAAATAACAGTTTAAATCTGCACATAAAGAGCAACGTGTCTCATAGTGCAAGGCAGAGCCTCTTTGTGCAACTACTGAGGGAAGCATTTCTGTTTGTAGTTAAGCTTTTGATTTGGTGTACACTAGTATGTGTGAATAGAGAAAAGTTTGGTTTGAGCACTAACACCAGGTAGGAAGTAAATCATTTTTCTAGATTGGTTATGAGATGGGTATTAGTTGTGGAACATAGTACCACTGCGTGTTCTTCATGTTTCACTGTTGCAGTCATCACACTTGGGTTATCCTGCCAGGGGTAGCCTTCAGTCGGCCTGAATACCAGAGGCTTAGTATTTCTACTTCGGTTGCTGTCGCTCCTGGACTGATGTCAGGTCGTCAGTGGTATAAAATCAGTCAGCTGACACCATTACATCAGTCTTTCTTGCTGAAGAGCCCGAAGCAGAAGTGGTTCACACGAGTGCCAGTTGGCCGCTATCTGAGTTTTCATTTCTGAAATTGAAGTTGAAGTCTTCTATAGGTAAGTACCCTGTTAGGGATCCTTTTTTCTTGCTCTAACCGATGTCAGAAAAAGTTAACAATTGTCTCATCTGTGGAAAGCAAATACCACACTGAGATTTTCCAATCTTACTGCATCACCTGTTTAGGCCCAAACCACAACGTCTCTTGCTGTCAGTTTTGTGCTTTGTTCAACGCCAGAACTATACATCGTCGGGCCCTTCTCGTAGCTAAATACTTTCGCTCTCGATCTCAGTATTCTGAAATGGCTTCAGTAAGCCATCTGACTACTGATCTTCCAAAAAAATGTAAGGATAAAGACAGAGACAGAATGTACAGGTCCAAAACTGCTGACCATGCTTCCGTTAAGCTAGTCACCAGTTCACCGGTACTCAGTGAGGCACTTTCGCAGCCCCTGATGCCCGCTTCTATGGATTCACAGGCCGCTACTGAGACCTGTTCGGAGTCCAGTATGCCATGAGACTCTTCTTTGATTAAGGATCCTGCGGATGTCTCTACCTTGGATGGGTCCGGAGCCGCTGAGCAGGCACCAGCCTCTGAGGAAGTTCTTCGCACTACAGATATTCAACACAAACCGATGACTTTTTTTGCGTCTTCAGTTATTTCTAAAACTACCAAGTTTCTAAGGCCTAGGGTACGAAGTACGCCTAAAAAAAGATGACCCAAGCTCAAGCACCTGCTTCCATGTCTCAATCTCAAATGCTTAAAATGGCAGAAGACCTTATCATGCTTATTAGGGGAAGCCAGCCTACCCCTTCTAAAAGAAGAAGAGACTTGTCCCCAGCAGCTTTATCTGACCAGGAGTCAGATGACTCTGAGGTTTCTGAATATGAAGACATGCCCTTGTCTGCTTATGAGGATTCAGATGCAGAGGAATCCATTCCTTTTGCCTGTCCCCTACAGGATTTTACTTTTGGTGAAACCCTACATACTTTGAGAGAGCATTTCCATTGGGAATGTCAGGATTATCCTCAGTCCAAAAATAGACTAGGGGAATTTTTAAGATTTACCACAGTACAGACCCTTAGCAATTCCTCCTGTCCTGGATGTTGCGGATGATGTTTTCATGGAATCCAGTGGCATTGCAGAGTCCCTGACTCACGCAAATTTATTTTCAAAAATCCTACTGCTGACACAGAGGTCATCTCCCAAGGACCTAAAGGAATAAAAGCCACCACAGCTAAGAATCCCACACCTTTGGACAGGTATTCCCAAGCTTTAGACAAATGGGGTAAAAAAGTATACACCTCTGAAACTCTAGGCATTAGAGCACTAAATTGTCAGTTCCACATTTTGAAATACCAGCAACATACGATGGAACTCCTTAAACAGAAATTATCTACCTTTCTAGCTTGTGCAGAAAATAAAAAATTACAGAAGCTTATGCATTCTGCAAACCAAGTTACTAAGCACACCCTGCAATGTGACTTTGACACCCTAGAAGCATCTTGCAAGGCAGCAGTCACAGGGTCTGTACTTAGAAGGCATGCTTGGCTAAAGGAACAGACCTTGCTAGACCATGTCAAATAAAAAATTATTGGACGCACCATTGAACAAAGACAATTTGTTTGGCACCAAGGCAGAAGAGGTTTTAAAAAAGCTGGAAGAAAAAGCTAAATCTATGTAGACAATTAAAGACTTTCTGCAAGTCCAGCCTCCGAGATTCAGTAGGCATTTCCCCTCCAAACACTGGTCCTTTCCAGCCCCCTCTAGGCCATTTCAGACTAGACCTAGGGGAAGTAGACCCCCCTGACAGCAGTCCCAGGGAATGCAGAGATCTAAGCAATGGAGTACCTCCACTTCAAAAACAGGGAGTGCTAAGCCACCCCCTTATGGAAATAACTCACAATGACTTTTTAACTCCACCCCTTACCTCTGCCCACCTGCTTGTGCCCCTAGGAGGAAAACTTGCCTCACATGCAAAAAACTGGGCCTCCATCACCAACGATTGATGGGTCTTCAACATAGTGTCTCAGGGGTACAAATTTTATTTCCACACACTGGCAACCCCAAAGGGGTTCCCAGATTTTCCTCCAAGCCAGTGGGCAGAGGCCCAAATCCAAGTTCATTCCCTGCTCTCCATGAGGGCAATACAGCATTTTCCTGCAGAGCAGATAGGCCAAGGTTTCTATTCCAAACTTTTCCTGGAACCCAGAAAAGAGGGCACCTGGCACCCAATCCTAGATCTATGAATTCTAAACACCTTCCTGGTGATACCAAAATTCAAATTGCTCACCCTCCACCAGCTTCTTCCTATGATATCCAGTAATGCTTGGTTAGCCACCCTAGACCTAAAAGAAGCCTATCTGCACATCCCAATCAATGATTCTTGCAGGAAATATCTATGTTTCAGGGCAGGATCTATGCACTTTCAGTTCTCTGCGCTTCCCTTTGGCTTATCAACTGCTCCCAGAGTTTTCACAAAATGCCTGGCCTCGGCCATTGCTTTTTGCAGACAAAGAAATATTAAAATTTACCCCTACTTGGATGACTGCCTGATTCAGGCAGACAGTCAGGAAAAGTTGTTACAGCACCTGACCTTTGTAAAGGACTTACTGACCTCACTGGGGTACACTATGAATGAAAAGAAATCCAAACTAGTCTCCACTCACAAAATTTTATTCCTGGGAGTAAGCCTGGACACAGCATCCCAGATGGCATTTATTCCTTACTCTAGAAAAACAAACCTATCTGAAAGGCTACTTCTTGTAACTAGCTACCAGAACCCAGTTATTCGCAAGGAAAATCCTGCAAGCTCTAGGGTTCATGGTTTCCTGAATTTTACTCATTCCATATGCCAGATGGCATATGAGGAAACTTCAGTGGTACTTAAAAAGCCTTTGGTGTCAACACTCTCAGGACTTGGAAACTATCATACCTATGATAACTTGTCTAAGGAAAGATTTTCTTTGGTGGGCAGCAGCAGCATGCAGGTACAACAAGGGCCTTCCCTTTTCACAACCCCACGCCATCTAGACCATAACCACAGATGCATCAGACTATGCCTGGGGTGCACACCTGGACGGCAGGTGCATTCAGGGCCACTGGAGCCCAAATCAAATACTTCTGCACATCAACCAAAATGAGATGCTAGCTATTCAGCATGCTCTGACAGCTATCAGACCCCTACTCTCTCCTGGGCCTCTACTAATCAAAACAGACAGCACCACAGTGATGTGGTACATCAACAAGCAGGGAGGAACTCACTCTTATTCACTCTGCAGGCTAGCCATGACCCTTTGGCACACAGCTTCAGCTATGCAAATTTACCTGCTAGCACAATTCCTGCCAGACAGCCAAAACTCTCTGACAGACAACTTAAGCAGAAATCTCCTAAACCAACATGACTGGCAATTAAACTACAGCACCTTCAGCTTTGTAACCCAGAAAATGGGGTACCCCGAAGGTGCATCGGACATATTTGCCTCCCACAACAACTACCAGCTCAGCAAATTCTGCACTAGGGAACATCACAGCAAGGCCTGGAAAGTGGATGCCCTATCCTTCCAATGCATTTTCCCCCTCTACCTCTTCTTACAAGGGTACTACTCAAAATAAGGGAGGAAAAACCAAAAGCAATCCTGAATGCCCCAGACTGGCCATGCCAACACTGGTACCCACTACTACGCAGTCTGTCACCGCTTACTCCATGGCACCTCCCTCAGATACCAACTCTCCTGACCCAGCAGAATGGAGAATACTTGCATCCATGATTGCAGACCATGAACTTGGCAGTCTGGCTTATTCCCTGACCTCTCCTCCAGTGGCCAGCCTAAGCAAGCAAGTCCTGGACATTATACATGAGGCTAGATGTCCCAGCACTAGAAAATCCTATGCTGACAAGTGGAAAATGTATTGCACCTGGATCCAGACTAAAGGAGCTGAATCAGCATAGCCCTCCCTACCTCTCATCCTGGATTACCTAGCAGACTTACTTCACAGGGGCCTATACTTCTCTTCTATTAAAATTCATGCCTCTGCCATCTCAGCTCATTACAGCACAGAGCCACCTCACTTTTCTCATCCTCTCATCAAACAGTTCCTAAGAGGGGCTAACAACTTAAGCCCGCCCAGAAGAGCTCCTACCCCAGCTTGGGACCTTATCTTTGTGTTGGAAAAGCTCACGCTACCCCCCTTTGAGCCTGCAGCTTCAGCAGAGTTAACATTTATCTCTTGGAAAACAGCCTTGCTTCTGGTCATCACTTCAGCTAGAAGAGTGTCTGAGCTACAAGCACTCATGGCTGTGGAACACTTCATCATTTTTCTTGCTGACAGGGTCTCCCTCAGGACTAACCCAACTTTCATGCCTAAAGTGGTGTCCAGTGTGGCTCTCAACCAATTTATTCATTTGCCCACCTTTTTCCCTAAGCCTCGAAATAAGGGGGGAAAGATCCTGCACTCTTTAGATGTGCTCAGACAGCTCAGATTCTACCTGGATAAGACTAAGCCTTTCAGGAAAAGTGACCAGCTACTTGTCAGCTTTGCAGCAGGGGTGGAGGGCAAGGCCATATCCAAACAAACCTTCTCCAAATGGATAGCACACTGTATCAATTTCTCTTACAAACACCACAGGAAACAACCCCCTCAGGGGGTCAGGACACATTCCACAAGGGTAACCTCCATCTCTGCAGCTTTTCTCAGACTGGGCCCTACCAGGGACATTCTGGAGGCTGCAGCATGGAGTTCTGTTCATACCTTCACCAAGCATTACCACCTGCCTATCTTTTCCAGATCTAGGGCAGGCTTTGCAACCACAGTCTTGCAGGCCATACTAGCCAACCCCAACGCTTCTTGACTGCCTCCACCCTTTACTTCAGCATCACATACAAGTGTGATGACTGCAACAGTGAAACACGAAGAACATAGTACAATTGTCAATAAAACTGATAGTACAATTGTGTATATTTACCATAAATGTAGATGTTCGAGTGTATTCACTGTTGCAGTCCTGGTTTCCCACCCTCCATGCCCCTTGTCTCTCTCTTCCTCACTCATTACAGGGATTTTTGGTATTTACTTTCTACTGGTGGTGTTCTTCCACCATAACCTAGCTCCCTATTTGAAGGTTCCTGACATTTGGGGCAAGAAAAACTGATGTAATGGCGTCGGCTGCATGATTTTATACCACTGACAACCTGACGTCAGTTCTGGAGTGAAAGCAACCGATGCAGAAATACTAAGCCTCTGGTATTTGGGCCGACTGATGGCTACCCCTGGCAGGATAACCCAAGTGTGATGACTGCAACAGTGAATACACTCGAACATCTACATTTATGGTAAGTGTACACAACTGTACTTTAAGTCTGTGATTTGTAAACCTAAAACTGGGAGGTGGTGTTGACTAAAGTTTCTGAAAGGGAGAATTTGAAAGGTGAAGTGAATGCATCTGTTGAGTACACAGCATTATATGGACTGCTACCACCCACTTACTGTTGAGTGCAAAAAAAAAAAAAAAAAAAGACAGGAAAGTGCAAGAACTCCAACCAATAATGTGTACCCCTCAGAAACACCAGCAAAATATTCTCTGCTACCAAATAACCATTATTGTTCTCAGCAAGTGTACACCCAGACTAGAAAAAACAACTGAAAACTGGTTCATAGGTGTATACTAGGCTAATGACCAATAGGGCCTTTATACGTTTAGATGTGGAACCCAAATGTGACCCACACCTTTAATTTTTATAGGGAGTGATTTACTGGCTGCCTGTCTGCATCACAGACATAGGAGCCAGACCAGGGGTAAATTTCTGATTATGTATCCATTGGTCCAAGTTGCACTTGAATAGGGATAGGGAGGAGCTCTGCTTCACATGGATGAAGAGCCTGTTCCAGAGAATAGAAATTCTCTGAGAAATGTATCTCTCTCTCACCAGCATGTTCTATTTATGTTGCTAGCAATATTTAAGTTTTTTTAATCTAGTAGTTCTTATGCTATTTGTTTTCTGAATGCGTAAAAGGTTCATCAAAACAGGGTCCGGGTATGCCAGGCAAAGATCACTTCACAGAAGTTTATGTGATACCGATTAAAGAGACAGGGCTTTGAGGTGATCAACATAGGACATTGTGTTCACTCCCTGTATTCTTATTGCAAGGAATGTTTGTGGACATTCCAGTTGCTATGTTTGGCCAGGTACATACCGAAGGGGCGTTATACCCTGATGGCTGTGATGAGGGCTAAGTATAGTGGATCTAGATGCCATGCCTTTGCTTATAAGCTGAGCAACATAGAAGGATTTTCTTACTACCTAGGACACCTGTTGGTCAAAGGCTAGATTACTATCAACATGAGTTCCCAGATCCCTGCCTAGTGAATCAAATTTTAAGGTTTTTTATTGATGACATAGTTAACCGGGGTGGCAGACTTTCCAAAAGGTACTATAATGCATTTCCTGGTATTGAGTTTTAAGCCATAGCTTTGGCACCAAGCATCTGTCCCATATTAGACCTTCCAGAAGGGTGTTCTTATCTTAAGGGGAGATTCAGTGACTGCTCCCAGTTTGCAATCATCTGTGATCTTGGTTAGCCAGAGTCTTTGACATTGGCTTTGGCATCCAAGAAATAGATGCCAAGGAGTAGTGGGCTTAGCACAGAGTCTTGAGGTACTGCACTGCTGACCAGCCTCTTTGTAGAGGTGGGCTTACTGATTCTAACCTGTTAGGTCCTATCAGTGAGCCAGCTAGCTATCCAGTGTGTTATAAAAGGGTTTATACCTAGTTCTATAAGTTTATTGACAATGCTTAAGTTGGGTATTGTATAAAATGACTTAGCCAGACCTAAGACCTGACTTAGCCAGGCAGTATGCACCATTTTCTCCTATCCTTTGCCTTGGTGACCTTTTTAAAGATGTCCACCAGATTCAGTAAGTGTGACCTTCCTTTGACAAAGCCAAACTGGGATGGATCCAGTGTTTGGAGATCTCCTATGTCCTTGTTGATAATTTCCATGATGATTCTATTCATGGCTTTGCAAATAAGACTAGTCAGACTAATGGGTCTTTAGTTTCGAGGATCTGTTGGAGGTCCTCCCCTTATGAAAATGGATGACTGTTGCAGTCCTCCATTCATGTGGCACAAAGCCTTTTTTAAGACTATAGTTAAATAATGACTACAGGGGTCCTGATGAGTTGTATTTTAGAATATTCAGGAGGCATCCTAGGATGTTATTGGGGCCCAGTGAGGCCATGTTCTTGTCTTTGGTGAGTGTAGCCAGTAAGCCAGTACATGCTCCCTTGTTATAGTTGGAGGGGTTATCTTTGAGGGTATTTTTGGTGGGATGGCTGGGGGTGAGAAGGGGGTAAAGTTGGAACTAAATTTGTCCAATAACATGGTTCACTATATTGCCAGGCTCTGTGAATGTGGCACCACTAACCACCAGTTGTGAACAGTAATTTGTGCTGCCTTTGAGGTTTCTGACATAGCTGTAGAAGGCCTTATGGTTATCCTTCACCTGGGGTGATATCTTAACTTCATAGTTGGCTTTGCTTGACCTAATTAGCCCTCTTAGTTGCCTATTTACTTTAATGAGAGAGGTTTTTATCTTTATGGGACTTGTTGCCATAATTGTTTCCTTTTGTTGCATATACTGTTTAATTTGAGATGCCATCAGGGTGGTTTGTTTCTGGGGCAGTCTCTGGAATTACTTCTGATAGGTACAGCAGCCATTGACATGGTTGTACAGAGTTTGTTGTATTCTTTGGGTTTGGAGGGGCATTGGATTTTGACAGACCATCACTTAATAACAAGTAATTTGTCTTGGAATAGTTCCTGATTCTTATTGGTTTCAATGTGATTACGGAGTTGATTTTGATTTAGAAGGGGACAGTTTATGGTTGGACCTTACTAGGGAGGACAAGACATTAAGAGGGTGCATCATTTTGATATATTTCTGAAGACTGGGTCCAGTATTTAAATCTAGAGTAAGTTGTAAAAGTCACTTTCCACAGGAGGCATGAGAGGCTTATGGCCAGCCACAGTTAGTTCCAATCAATACTGCAGACATGTTTTAATTATATTCAGATCAGTGTCAAGATAGAGAAGCCCTATGGAAAGTGCATATGTGCCAATGTGTAGCAAGTATACTAACTGTTTGTATTTAAGATGGCAGACTTCCTGGTGTGTCCTCTCACTGCAGACCTGAATGATAGTTTTTTCTCAGCAAGCACCTCCTCTGCATTCTGCACCTGATGAGGCTGCTGTTGGTATGAAACATGATAACAGGAAGTGATCTCTTACTGGCAGATAGTTGAGGCTCATTGTTTGCTGTGGCCCAAGGAGACCTGTAGCAGGTGATAGAGGCTCTGGTGGAGAGAACACTGACAAGCCTTCTGGAGCATGTATCTGATTGGTCACCTGGCTGCTCCCTACTAATGAACCACCACAGAAAGGTGTTGCTATACCACTGGCCACCCTGATCCATCTCAACGTAATGTCCTTCTGGGCCAAAACAGCTGATGACTCATTTGTGCATATACCTTACCCTCTCTCTAGCCATGTGTGCCCTCTTCCTCGTGGCATGCCCTATACCCCATGCACTGTCAAGCCTTCCACATCATCATTTGTCTACCTTCATTTTATTTCCATCCAGTACCTCCATATCCTTGTGTATATGCATACATCCCAATCATTTCTACTCTTCTGTGTGTGTCTTTGCCTCTGCAAACTGTCCTACCCCCTTTCTACCTGCTTTGCCTATTGTCCTTTTCCCACTTCCTTTCTCTCACTACAAAACAAAAATGAGGCCCTGTCCCTACAAAATAAAGTTGCTATGCCTTCCTCCCCATCCTAAACATGGCTGTTTGTTGCCTTCCACCTTTTCCTACTTTATGAATCTTCTCCCTCTCCTTTTATGTATCTGACAAGTATCCACATATGTTGATATAGTAAAGTAATATGACATACTGAAACGCACTTGTCATAACATCATCAACTATAATGTGAATGCTATTAAAAAGGAAAATACGATACACTCAGGGGAGTCAACCCATTAATTCAGTCCACGTGCCAGAATATTTTCAGTTCACTAGCAGGGGGAGCCACTGAAGCAGTCAAGACTAAAAGGGGTTAGAAAATACACATCAGAAAATATGTGACTCGTCCAGACTGATAGCAAGAAAAGAAAAGAAAAATAGGTCACAAGGGGAATTTGAGCCCACGACTTTCCTAGTGATATTCTCTATACCAGAACACTAGCAAGAGAAGCCACTAAAGTTGCAGACTAATAGCAAGAAAAGAAAGATAAAATAAATGACCCTATGAATTTCTTAATGATATTCTTCATTCCAGGTGCTTTAGCAAGGGGAGTCACTGAAACAGTCAGACAAAAATAGGTCATAAAACCCACGTATTAGGAAATTTAGCATATGTGCAGACTGATAGGAAAAGAAAGGTAGGCCAGAGGGAAATGAATGCATGACTTTCCAAGCGATGTTCTCCATACCAATGCATTAGCAAGGGGAGCCACTGTAGCATTCAGACTAAAAGGTATCATAAAATACACATATCAGGGAAATGGAACACGTGCAGACTGCAAATTGAACATATTGTAAACCAATATACAGCCCCAGGGGATTTGAAGCCCTCACCCAGTTACTGACACTGTGAAAATCATTTCTTCGGTACACCAAGCCATCAAAGTTGTTAGAATTAATGCATTAACTTTAGTATATTTCATATTGGCATGGTCATACATAGCAATAGCTGGCTCATTTTTACAACCCATTAGAGCATAACAAGTATTTTTCTTAATTTTTGCCATAGGTTGAATGGTGTCATTTCTCATTAGTTGTACATGTGCATCAATGCTGTTCTCCATGATCTGTTGCACAAAGTATGAACATATACAGATGTATGTTTTATAAGCTCTTTATGGTCATGTGTATGTTATGTTTATCTATTTATGTCCAGAATAAAGGCTGGCTATAGCAGTATAGGACAGAGATGATGAGAAAGCAAGCAAAGGGTATAATATAAGGTGAGCCACTAAGGAATGAGCATGATGGAGGTAGGGCAGGAGCATAACTTTCAACTCCGTAACTCAACAATGCTGGATAAATGCAGAAATAATTTTGGAAAGAAAGTGCCAAACTCCTTGACAGAATGTACATATTTATGATAGGAATGTTTCTTTTCAAGGTAATGGAACACATGATAGGAAAAAAAGAGAAATATACCGGCATGGATTTGAACCATTATTTTTGTACCTCATGTTCCCTGAACCAAAGCATTAACCATGTATAACACAAAAGCACTCTCAGAAAAAGCATCAGAAAAAAGGACATTACAGGGGTATGACATACAGCTGCAGACTGAGAACTGGAACTGTGTAAAATAACATACTGCCCTAAGAGGGATTAGAACCCTGTACTCAGTAAAATGAGAATGTAAACATCATTTCATGACTATAATGAGCTATGAAAGCCATTACAGTGAAGCTATTCATTTTATTTCTTAATTGCTTGGTGATGCGCATCAATGCTCATCTCATTTGCACAGCTATTGAGAATGTTAGTGCAGACAAGTTGTTTTTTTTTTCCATTTCTGCCATTAAACAAGAAGTGACGTGTCTGTGGTTATACATTGGCATTTAATTTGCTCTCTGCCAACTGTTGTACAATAACAAACAGACAGCAACGGTAAAACCAAAAGAAAAATACGTGGCGTGAATATCGCTGTCACGCCAATGTTTCCTGGGATAAAAACCAAGCCAAACCGCTAGACTCAAGCAGGTTCAAACGTAAATATCTCCAAACTGTTTGAAATCTTCCACTTTATTGAACAGAATAGAAAAAAGGGTTAAGCGCTTTCACACACAAACAAGTGTGCTTCCTCAGAACACTATTTTCAGCTTAGCCATTCAATTTATACATATATTGGCGCCAAAAATTCTTAAAGCTGTAATAACATCCTATCTGAAATATTTAATTTTCTACTTGTCCACTAATCTTAAATTTCAGATGTATGTTAATACATATTTTTAAAAACATATTATAATCAAATATACCAGATAAATATTAGTTAAAAAATTTTTTCCACATAGTTGCTTTCTACTAATATATTTCATCACACCATATGAATTCAGTACAACTATACTGTCTATTCTAATAAACTATACATACATTATGAAGACAAAATATATAGAAATTTTCAAATTTTTAATTACACTAATGTTACATTAAGTAAAGCCCACTTTGGGCTATTGTCTAAAGGAATGAAGTTCATTCCTACAAGAAGTTTTAGAATAGTGGAGTGTATATGCGATATTAAAAAATATATCAGGAAATTAAACCTTGCCATTATGTTTAAAGACAACACAACGGATGAGGCTCAGTACTTAGATAAGGAAGAGAATGAATTGAAAAGGAAAAGCACCTTTATGCCAATAATGAATAAAGAAGTGGCTAGGTATGAAAAAGCTGTTATACATGATATATACAAGACAAGCAGAACATTTAGATTTAACACAAAGAATTCCAACCTATCTAAGGAGGAGAATGAGGCATTGGAGGAACTAAGACTTATGAAAGATGTAAGAGTTATGAAACCCGATAAGGGGGGTGGGATTGTAATGTATGACAATATGGAATACAAAAATAAAATCCATGACATTCTTCATAATTTGGATAATTATGTGTGTATCTCCACCAATGAATTAAATATAGCGTATAAAAGAATTGACTTGTATTTAGAGGAGTATCTGATAGACAACAGAATTACGGACGATCTATACAAGTTCATGAGGGTGGAATACCCTACTTTAGCTACATTGGTGGGGATACCTAAAGTACACAAGGATGTCAGTAACCCACCCTTCCGACCGATAGTTTCGGGAAGTAAGTCCAAAACTTTTCAAATAAAACTTTTCAAATAGGAGTGGTTATAGACAATATATTGAAGCACATATATAATAAGATAGAACATTTGGTGAAGGATTCTTGGGAGTTTTTGGCAAACTTCCCTACTTACATCAGAAATGACAACCTTTTGTATGTGTCCATTGATGTAGTTGACCTCTTTATGTGCATACCAAAGAAGGAAGGACTTGAGGCATTTAGTGACAGTATTTATCGTTATGGTGACTTGGAATGGGATAGGGTACAGCTGATTAATGAACTAATGTCTATAGTATTGGAAAACAACTATATATTTAATGAAGGTGAAATATTCAAACAGGTGAAAGGAGTTGCGATGGGGTCAGCTTGTGCCCCTATTTATGCCAACTTAGTTATGCTAAGTTGGGAAGAGAAGAACATCTTCTCTAGTGTATACAAGAATCAAATTAAATATTATTCGCGTTTTTTGGACGATATATATATCATCTGGGACGGTAATATGGGCTCCCTCGAGGAATTTATTGCACACATTAACAATAGTAGCAACTTTTTGAAGTTTACATTTAATGTTAGTAGAGAGGGCGTACCGTATTTAGATACAATCATCACTAGAGAGGATGATACATACAAATCTAAAATATATAGGAAAAAAACGTTCAGCAACTCCTATTTGGACTATAGCAGCTGTCACCCTAATAAGACCAAAAGGAATATTTACAAAGGACAATGTATTAGGGTTATGAGAATGACATCTGATTGGACTGATATGTTAAAGGAGATAGATCTTGTCACGTCATTTTTCACAGTTAGGGGCTATGATAGAAGAATGATGGAAACTGTTAGGGTTGAGGTTATTGAACAAAAGGGTAGATCATATACCCCTATGTTAGGAACCAAATACAGTAATATATCAAACAATAACACACTTATTGAGAAAGTAAAGATCAAAGATTTTGGTAGAAGATGTGTAATAGAATATAATAGATATAGTAGTTGTATAAAGGACATATTAAGCAAGCATTGGCATACATTGGTATCCAATGAGGAAATAGTAGGTTTACTAGGAATCAAGCCCAGATTTATATATAGGATGGGGCAGAACATTAAACTTTTGTTAGAGAAAGGCTTGAAAAGTAAAAATGAAATTTTGAATAGCACCAAGAGATGCGGTGCATGTAACCAGTGCAGATACATAATGGAAGAGACAAAGATAGAATTAATGAATTACAATAAAACTAAAATATTCCCTAAAAAAGGGAATTGCAACACACGAAATATAGTCTATTTGGCCATTTGCACGAAGTGTCCTTCCTACTACATCGGAAAAACCGAACAACAGTTTAAAAAAAGTATATACGCACACACATATTGTATTAGAAAGAAGGACAATAAAAATGCGTTAGCGAGACATATTATTAATAGAGGAAGTGAGCATGAGTTTAAATTTTGTATATTAGAAATAGCACCTAATAGCCCTAGGGGGGGTAACACAAAAGGACTTTTATCTTATAGAGAATGTTATTGGCAGATATTGTTGGATGCCACTACCCCACCTGGGATTAATGATTTTATTTCTGTTAAACAGATAATAGCAGTTTAACATATTTTTAGCAAATATATTTTTAGATATATTTTTAGTAGTATATATTTTTAGTATTTTTAGTATTTATTAAAAGTATGTATAGTTTATTAGTATAGACAGTATAGTTGTACTGAATTCATATGGTGTGATGAAATATATTAGTAGAAAGCAACTATGTGGAAAAAATTTTTTAACTAATATTTATCTGGTATATTTGATTATAATATGTTTTTAAAAATATGTATTAACATACATCTGAAATTTAAGATTAGTGGACAAGTAGAAAATTAAATATTTCAGATAGGATGTTATTACAGCTTTAAGAATTTTTGGCGCCAATATATGTATAAATTGAATGGCTAAGCTGAAAATAGTGTTCTGAGGAAGCACACTTGTTTGTGTGTGAAAGCGCTTAACCCTTTTTTCTATTCTGTTCAATAAAGTGGAAGATTTCAAACAGTTTGGAGATATTTACGTTTGAACCTGCTTGAGTCTAGCGGTTTGGCTTGGTTTTTATCCCAGGAAACATTGGCGTGACAGCGATATTCACGCCACGTATTTTTCTTTTGGTTTAACTGTTGTACAATGTATGACAATCAAAAGATGATTTAATTTTATTAGACCTTTGAGAACATGTGTGTGTGTGTGTGTGTGTGTGTGTGTGTGTGTGCGCGCGCGCACGTACGTGCATGTGTGTGTGGTGTTTATTTTTTTTAGATTATAGGTTGAAAATCGAAGTATAGGTCAGAGACAAAAGGGGGAAGCAAGGAGAGGGTAGGATACAAGATGAGCAAATATGGAATGAGCAGAATGGAGGTAGGAAAGGAGAATATCTCTTAGCCTGTTTTGCTGAAATTGAGTTGTTAATGTAAATGTACTGTGATGGAGCTTTTTTCCCAAGGCCTCCAATAAAAATTGGGTCTGCCCTATCGGACCTTCCTGGCCAACAAAGACAAAAAAAAAAATAATGCTTTTGACATAGTGCACTTGATTAGCAAAGGCATTGCCTGTAGAGCAAAGGAGGTTATAACCCCTCTATACTCATCACTAATTAGGCCCATTATTGTGTATAACACCCCTTTCGGCATATATTGTACAAAGCACCTGCAGCAATTGGAGAGACCTCAGAGTTTTCTAACTAAGAAGATCAAGGTGCTCCAGCACGTGCCTTACACAGACTGATTAAAGTCCCTGTCACTATACTCTGTATTGTATAAGACTTCTTAGGGGAGACTTATGCCTGGCTTATAGAGCAATCTCTGACTCAAACCTAATGAATTTGCTGCACATCCGTAAATCAAACGGGACTAAAGTTACCCGTTCTGGGGACCTAAATACGGACTGTGACTTGAATATGATGTGCTAGAGGGACAGATTTGTCTCCCAGCAAATGCTGCATCTTTGTAATAGACTGCCAATTCATGTGAAGCAGAGCATCTCTATGACATTGCTCAAAATGAACCTGGACGAGTGGATGGGGCACTGTAAATTCTTACTGGGGATAGTGCCCATAACCATCCTGGACATGGGCAGCCATTACTAAATACAATCCTAGGTATTGACTAGAGTATCTACGGTGTTACATTGGGATGAAATGGCTAGGCTTGAAAATGACCTCTGGATCGATAGCCTAGTAACTTCCTATGATAAACTTATTCATTCTATAATCCTGGTGATGTATAACAATAGTTGTAATTATTTAATGGCTGAAATCCTCAATGATTTGCCAGAAGACTCCATTTTTTATGATGCACAATTGGAAATTCTTAAATGCATATTAGTCAGATATCTGGAAGATGAGATGTACGTGTGGAAGTATTTTTTTGTGGGACAGTTATCCTTTTATTTTGGTTTTGAGAAGAGAAACTTGGGGAAGGAAGTCAGAGAAGTAAAAGTTGGGTAATAGGGGGAGGTTAGATAGAAGGGAAAGACACATATGACTGACAGGGTTTAGGTTAATGCAATGAAGAAGAGGAGCACATTGGTGAAGGTGACATCTGACAGAGTAGGCAACGGTGAGGAAAGGACGGTACATTACACAGCTATGGGCATTGACATGAAAGGGAGAGGAACACCTGGTATGAAGAAAGGATTAGCTGTTTGAAGATACAGTCTCTACCAGCTTAGACCCAGTGAGAGATTACTCATCACCCTGGAAACTGTCACCACTGAGTCCAGGATCAGAAGGTGGAGTCAATGCTGGGCAGGGATGTGACTCAGTGAGTTGCCGGAGCATGGTCTCCATTTGGCTATTGTGGGCACCCAACCTGCTCTCTATTACCTCCCCCACAAGCTCTGACAGTTCCCGATGGGTGACTAAAATGGCACCTCCACTTGCCCTGGTACTAGCTAGTTCCACTCCCTGTTGCAGGTAAGGCTGGAGGTGTGGAGGTAACTGTGGCAGGATGGGAACGTAAATGTACTTGGTGTCTGCGGTGGTGGTGATACTATTGCTGTCACCTGTGAGGGAGAACACAAGCCTTGATGATGGGTTAGGAACGGGTTGCTGTGCTGCTGCATGTAATACTAACAGAACTGGAGAGAAAAAATAAATGTATGAAAGCGAAAGGATAATGATAAACAAGGTGGGGGAAGAGATACAAAAATAATGAATGCTGCATTCTTAATCTATGCTGATACTGATGCAGTACAGCATAAAATCCTTTTAATAGTAGGGCTTACACAGGTGTGTCATCAACCTGTTTGCTTGATTATAAAATATGGAGGGACTGAGCCTAAGCCAAATGCCAGTCTGACATAAGAGAATACTAACTGCAGGAGTTATTCATCAAGACAGTTCCAAACGAAAAGTCTTGCTCCAAAACATGCCACCAACATGAAACAAGTTCCCAAAAATTGATTTATTTAGTACTTTCATCAGCTTATATCACCAGCCTTCTTCAGAATAAAATTCATTGCAAAAAGAAACACTTTATGAAATAAATTACATGGCAATTTTCACTCCAGTAAAAACCCTGTATAAATTACACATTTAAATACACAATTGCTCACTTAGCAACCAAATACAGGTTGCTACAAACAATATGAATGCAACCTTAAAAACCTACCAATGTTAATTGTATTATTAAGACCAAGTGGAACTTGTGCATTCAGCCTTATCTGCCAAAGAAGTTCTTTAAATTCAACTGTATCTGCCCAAGGACCACCTCGAAGGTCCTTTTAATCCCTTCCAACACAATAAAAGTTAGAATTGTGTGTAGGACATAAAACTATATGTCTATACAAAGCATTTTTGCTGTTCTGATTCCTTAAATCTCTAAAATGCTCATAAATTCTGTCTTTAATTTTACGTGTAGTCTTACCTACATAAAACGCTGAACACTGGGAACAAATAGCAGCATAAATGACCCCTGTAGAATTACAAGTAAAAAGCCCATTGGGTTTTATATTTAGGGAATTGATTTTAACAAATTCTTCATTTAAAATATGGCAACATTGTGTGCAAAAGCCACAATTTTCAGTTCCCACTCTTCCTGTTCTTAGCACATTTTCTTCTTTCCATTCAACATGTTTTTAATAGTACATCCCCTCTTAGACACAATATGGGGCTTACTACCAAGTTTTTGTATCAATCCATCTTGCACATAGATTAGCTGCCAATTCCTATGTAAAATATCCAGGATAAGATAGTGGTCCACAGAGAACCTAGTTGTGAAAACACACTGATAGTTGTGAGTACTCTTAACATTTCTAAACCCAATGTTGTCTGGGTGGGTTCTACCTTTAATCTGTAATAATGGGAAAAAATCCCTTTATTTTTCTTAAAAATTACCTCATTCTTCACCTTTTCTATTAAAGGACCAGTTTAACCCCTTGAAAGGAACATATTACTAAGAGTCGTACACTGAACAAGAAAATCTGAATCCCTAGTAATCATATGTGCCATTCAGACAAACTCTCTTTTATTACACCCTTCTTAACATGGTAAGGATGACAACTGTCGTAATGCAACAGACTATTTCTGTAAGTGGGTTTCCTGTACATGTCACATATATTGTTTGTTCACCAGGTCCTTACAAATTTCAACATCTAAATAATTGATCTTATTATTGTTGTGTGTGTGAGTGAATTTCAAAAAAGTAGTCGACTCAATAATAAATTTAAAAAAATCTTGAATAACATATTCGTCCCCCACCCACACAAAAATAAGATCATCAAGGTAATGAAAGTATAGAACCAAAAAGGAGGCAAATGGTGCTAAAACCACCACTTAAACCAAAAAGAGCACCACTAGGACAAATGGAAACCACAATAATTTATTGAGAAAGTAAGCGCTTTTATGAAATAAAAATGTACTTCATCAGAACAGAGTACATAAAGCCAAACTTTTAAGTACACTAAAAACAATATCAATAGGTTAAAAACAAACCAGTCACCATCCATTCTTGAATAAATGAATTATTTAAGTATCAATACAACTCAGAAATTAAAGGCATATGCATTAAACATATTAAAACCTATAATTATGTTAAGAGAAATATACATTGTAAGTATATAAAAGTATCAACATTAGATTATATTTTCCGATCTTTTTCTTTTAATGCTGGTGCAATACATATGAAATCATTCAAACCAGGATGTAAGTTAGCAGCAAACCTCAGTTGCCACATTAATTCTCTTTTGTTCAAAATATTGTTCCAGTCACCACCTCTAGGGTTTATCTGTATAACATCCAAGATACCAAATTTAAAACCAAAGAAATTCTCACACACTTTACTATGTTTATACAAGGCATTAATCTCCCTTTCATTTTTTATGTCGTACAAATGTTCATAAATCCTGGACTTGAGAGCCCTCTCAGTCTTTCCGACATAAAATCCCATACAGGCATTGCACTTAGCCAGATATACTATCCTGTTAGTAAGGCAGTTCCCCTTCTTAAAGAATAATGTATCCCTAGTCCTGTTGTTTAAAACCACACTAGGTGTCTGCATAATAAAACTACACTGGGAACAGCGCCCACAAGTTTTGGTACCTTAATTTTTGATACGGCTTCCACCATTTGAATTGCCTTCTAAAGTTAGCTTCAAGTTACGCCCCACTTGGGTAGAAAATAAGGGTCTCTCCCCCACTGCTTGTAATATTTCATTGCTAGTTCTAAAAATACTCCAATTCTTATTTAAAATATTTTTATTCCACTGTATTTAAAACCTTCTTTCTCTTTAGATACAGTAGTGTCTGAATAATGTATCTCAGTATCATGGTATTCATAAGTGAATTTCATAAAGGTAGAAGTACTATTCAAGTATTCAATAAAACTTGGAATGTTACCTTTGTCACCTTTCCACAAAATAAAGATGTCATCCAAGAATCTGCTGTATAACAGAATAAAACCTACTTTTGAAAATATGTTCCATTTCCCATCCTAGTAATACAATGTTTGGATAAATGAGGACACAAGCTGCCCCCATAGTGACCCCTTTTATCTTTTGGCAGTACTGCCGTTCAAAAAAAATGTAGTTATCTAAAACCAGGGCCATAATCTCACAAACAAGGTTGACCTGTTCATGGGACAAGTTGGAAAAAGAAAAAAACATTTCTTCAAAATATCCCAGCCCCTCTTTTCTGGGGATACAGGAAACCAAATCCTGAACATCAATGGTCAAGAAAGTAACCACAGATGACCAGAGGTCTGGTTTAATTTGACTTAAAAAGTCCCATGAATCTTTAATAAGATGGGGTATCCCTTCCACAACATGTTTGACCATCTTGTCCACAAATACTGCCAGATTGTGGGATTTAGGTCCACCAGCTGCCACTATCGGCCTGAAGGGAGGCACCAAAACATCTTTGTGAACATTTGTATGACATAAAAAAATGAAAGGGAGAATAATGCCTTGTATAGACATAGTAAAGTGTGTGAGAATTTTTTTGGTTTTAAATTTGGTATCTTGGATGTTATACAAATAAACCCTAGAGGTGGTGACTGGAAGAATATTTTGAACAAAAGAGAATTAATGTGGCAATTGAGGTTGACTGCTAACTTACACCCTGGTTTGAATGATTTCATATCTATTGCATCAGCATTAAAAGAAAAAGCTGGGAAAATATAATCTAATTTTGATACTTTTATATACTTATAATGTATCTTTCTAACTCTTAACATATTTATAGGTTTTAATATGTTTAATGCATATGCTTTTAATTTTTGAATTGTATTGATACTTTAATTAATTTATCCAAGACAATGGATGGTGACTGGTCTGTTTTTAACCTATTGGTATTGTTTTTAGTGTACTTAAAAGTTTGGCTTTATGTACTCTTTGTTCTGATGAAGTCAATTTTTATTTGATGAAAGCGCTTAACTTCTCAATAAATTATTGTGGTTTCCATTTATCCTAGTGGTGCTCTTTTTGGTTTTAATGAAGGTATAGTCTCCAACAATTTTGAAATTCAGACAGAAATAAAAACACTCTGCCCAATGTGTTATGTTGATATAGAATGTATTAACATTTAAACTACACATATACCAAGAAATATACATTTGTAAATCGTTCATATGTTTAGGAAATTCATTTGTCTTCTGTTCTGGATCTAATACAAGCTAAACATGGTTTTAAACATTGCACAAGAAATTCAGAAAGTGCCAATGTAAGTGACCCTTTCCCAGACACTTTTGGTCTTAGCATATAAAATGTCTGAATCTGTGGTCCATCTACTATAAGTTCCAAAGCCATCTACTGCTAGCCATAAGAAACTTATCTATTTCCTTTTTAAATTTCCAAGTAGGATTCAATGCACTTTTATGGTAACATGTCACATTTTGTAACTGTAAAAGTACTTCCTGTCAAGGGCACCCGCAGGTAGGTGCAAGGGGGTGCACTTGCACCCCCCCCCGGATTTTCTTAATTTACCTGTGATGATGTGTTGAAATTTAAAAATGTACTGGCAAAACCGCACATTTTTCGATTTCAACTTTTTTTTTTCTTTAAACCTGCATCGTTTGGAGGAGATGCTATTGGAGGCTGCAGTCATATGATGAGCCTCAATTCCCCCTTAAACTGCATCTCTCTACTTATAAGAGCATAATGGTATAAGCTTTACTACAAGGATATTAAAGTTGAACAGTTATTAACAGGCAAAACTTACATTATTTATGTTTGTAAATGTTTAAACTGTATTGGGGTCAGTATTATTTTGTGCATGATAGTGTTGCACTATTTTTGTTTTCAGGGACTTTTGCTTGGGCATACACACATTTGACATGCAGACTTCTTCTAGTCAAAGCAACAATATGGGGTGGTGCCAGAAGGGTTGCTTGTTATTCAATATTGATTAGATTTACTTTCCTAATGTTCTTTAATCCCTTTGGTAATGGGTACTAGTAATTAAGTGCAGTCAGATTTTTTTTGAGGGGGGGTGGTATAGACAGTCATTTAACATACTAATAATAGGATCTAAAGTGTGAGCTCGTCTGTGTGGGATGAAGTAGAAGTTCAGGTAAGTGTTGTCAGTCACTCGAATCGACACTTTTTTACCTTGCGTGACTGACTAGGTGGGATAGAGAGGGGACTTTCACTTAGGGGATTAAGTTTTGATTACCGGTTAAGGAGGTGGGAATGAAAGAGCACTGAATAGGAACTATAGTTTATGGCTTGAATCATGGAATGACACAAAGGAAAAAGAGTGGAGTTGGCGGGGGTTAGCATTGAAGGTAGATCAAACTTGTGAGACATTATTGATAAGGTTAGTCCAGAAAGGAAAACAGAATGCGGGAATGAACAGCTTAGCTGCTGTAATTAAATGTATATGTGGCTGTTGAAGCTTTGCCAGATGATGTTGTTTCACGAAGGTTAGGTAACTGCCAAAAAGATGCATATAGTTAGGCCCTAGTGTCTAGTGTTTGCATGGATGGATTAGTGCTACTTTTTGAATGGATTTTATGGTGTTTTTAGTTAGATGTATGTGCACATGCAATGGTCTGCTTAATTTGTCTGCAAACTCTGGTTATTAATAGTGCCATGTTGTGCTGTGTTAGAAATGAAGTCCCTTGTGGTGCCTGTACTGCAGTTCCTGAGGCTAACAGCTTCTCTGCCACATGGTGCCCAACTGCCTGGCTGTAGTAGTTAAGTTTAACTTGCAGATGGCCTTTTGGCTTTCCAAGTTCCAGGAAGTGGTTCCGGTGGTTGGTGGAGACTGGAGTGGAGGAAAGAGCCATGCTTTTCACTAAATTCATAATAAATTACCTGTCTGGCTGCTGGCTGTATGCACTGCTACAGAAGAATGCCTGTAGGAAGGGAAAGGGCGGGAGAATGCCTTTGTATCAGTTGGAATGTGGTTTGTGGGTTTTAGAATTGCACTTGGTATAAGCACTTGTTGCAACTTGCAAGCATCTCATTCATTGTTTTGCACACAAATATGATTTTATCAGACCCATAAGCCACACAATTGCAGTGATGCTGACTTGCCTGAGACTTTGCTTGAGTCTTTGGCTGCCTGGGCTATAGCAATATACATGTTGTGTATTTATGCACACATGCGCACTATTTATGTATGTGTGTATATTTTAAGAGTATCATCCATGCCAGTCCCCAAAGGACTTAAAATGAAGTGAAAGACTGTAATTGTTTTGTACTGAGAAGGGAGTGCTGTTGGTTCTTGAGTGATACTAGGGTATCGTTTGGATCCTGTCAGCACTTCCTTAGTAATTGTATTTTTTTATTTTAATTGATTCATTATTATTTGCATTTACTAGGAAGCCATCAGAATGTATACACTCTTGCTTGTTCAAGAGTGTTAGTTTGCATATATTTTAAGTGTTTATCTGGCAGATTGTTTTAACTGATCCATTTACTGCATAGTAGGGGGTTATTGTCTTTAAGTAGTTTCATGTTGATTCTTAGTTTGGTCTGAAGAAGCACTTTCTAAACTGTGAAAGTGCTTACCCTTGCTCTCATTAAAGCTTTGAATTACCGACGCAGTTGTTATTTTTCTGCCATGCTAGTTGCTTGATTTTTGATTCCTAACATGGAAGAGTGCCAAGAAATGTCTTTAAAAGCCGCAGAGAAAAATGTGTATTCAAAGCTCAAGCAAGACAGGATGCATATTAGGCTAAGATGACACCTCAAATCTTGTTTCATGTGTCTTTATACAAGGATTACAAAGAAAAATAGCCTTGTATAGAGATGCTGGTTTCTGTTTGCTTAAGAGTGTTTATGCTGCAGAAAAGGAAGTGGGCTATTGCAACAGTTAGACAGGCAGTAGGGATAGATCAAGTCTCTTAATAGTTAAACAGGGGTAAACGGAGGCAGAGACTCAAAAATTCTAAGTGAGAACAAGTAGGATTGTGGAATGGAGATGTGGTGAGACACTGAACAGGAAGACACAAGGATTCTGCCTTCTTCACACTGTATCCTTTGGCTGTTTTTATAATTAGGTGGTTTTGTGTGGGAGGGTGAACTCTTTGGGAGGACAGAGGAGCTTTGCTCTTTAAAACAAACATTAACATACTGTTTTTGATTCACAGGTTTGTGTCTAGGTGCACTTTTTTTGACGGTCTGATTTATAACCATTTTGTATTGTTTACAGACTGTGAGTGAAAACTGCCTGTTGAATATATGCCCAACATAACATTATAATGTAGAGAAACACTTCAGTAGCAAGTGGATTGAATCTGCTCACATGCATCCTGTATTTACTTACTGGCATGATACAGTAGTGCTTCCAAATGAAAACGTGTAGATTCAGTGCACAGACACAGCTCCCCTTTTACTTTGTTCTGTATGTTTAGTAAATCCCTGCAAAATAAGTTAACTATATCAATGAATCTAAACTGAACAAAATGTTACTTAAACACTTTAAAATAATAAAATAATAATCTTCTTTTTCTTTTGGCTGTTCCCATTAGGGGTCACCACAGTGGATCATTTGTTTCCATGTCTTCCTGTCCTCTGCATCTTGCTCTGTCACACCAACCACCTGCATGTCCTCTCTCACCACATCCATAAACCTTATCGTAGGCCTTCCTCTTTTCCTCTTACCTGGCACCTCCGTCCTTAGCATCCTTTAACAATATACCTAGCATCCCTCCTCAGCACATGTCCAAACCAATGCAATCTCACCTCTCTAGTTTTGTCTCCAAACTGTCCAACCTGAACTGACCCTCTAATATATTGATTCATAATCCTGTCCATCCTCATCACACCCAATGCAAATCTTTACATCTTTAACTCTGCCACCTCCAGCTCAGACTCCTGCCTTTTTGTCAATGCCACCATCTCCAACCCATATAACATAGCTGGTCTCACTACCCTCTTGTAGACCTTTCCTTTCACTCTTACTGATATCCATCTGTCACAAATCACTCCTGACACTATTCTCCACCCATTCCACTATATTAAAATTAAAGTAGTAATAATAATAATAATAATAATATTAATATTAAAAACCTTTTTTCAGGGGGAGCCACACCTACATCTGCCATATCAGAAACTTCACCCCCTTATTCATAGGTTCATAGGTTCATAGGTTAGTACTAGGCTAACTGCCCTTGTAAGCCATTTTCAGCCTAGCCAGTTGTCCCTTGTGAGATTCAAACCCTGTACCTTGTGTTTAGAAGGCAAACACCTTCACCATTAGGCCACCCTTATTGAAATACATAGTCACAGAACAGTGAAAAAAAAAAGAAAATGAAAGTTTTAGTATGTGAATAGTGATAATATTCTGCCTAAGTAAAGTATTGGACTATTGAATTCAATTAAATAAAATGGAACAAATGCCAAACTTTAAGAACATGTCTTGATTGTGTAATATAATCAGTAAACACAGTTAACATTAGCATTAAATACATTATAATATTGCATGATTGTGCTATCAGTTATGTATAACTAACTCGAACTAACTAAAAGAGGATCAATGTTTAATATGCTATGCCTTTCTGCATACAGAAAATCCCAGGTTCACAAAGTAACTGGTGTATTGCTCTTTTAATTTGTAAGTCATCTTTTAGTTCCAATGTTGTGGTGGTATGGCGGTAGCATAGTTACCTCACAGCAAGAGGTTCTCCTGTTCGATTCTCAGCTTGGCTTGGGAGTGCCTTCTGTGTGGAGTCTGCATGTCCTCCCCGCGGTTGGGTAGCGTTCGAAAGACATGCGTGCATAAATGGGTGTACCTTTGTTGAAGGTTGGGCATCAAGCTGGCACCTCGGCGTTTCGTAAAAAATCTACTGCCAATCATTAGCGGACCGGTGTTCTGCTGTGGCGACCCCTTACCAGGAAAAAGCCGAAAGACAAACAACAGTCAGTGCAGTTGCAGTTGTCTTCACACAGCTTCTTTTACTATGTCACATCAGGAATTTACATTTTTTTTCACTATTACTATTTTCTATTTAGTTTTGGTGGTTAAGTGTGTAGTATTAAGGTAATTGAAGAGAAAATTATTATTATTTTTTTTTTTGCTGCAAGAGTCTTCTACTGACACTTTAACCTTCTACAGTTGTTCTGAATGTTTCTGTCGGTGTATCTGGAGATGAATAGTAAAGTTCAAATATGTTTTCATTCCAGTTTGCTGCATAAATACTCTTCAGTTTTCTCAGTTAAACTCTGAGGCACTTCTGTCACTTTACTAAGGCATGTAATTTTGTACTGACGTTGCCTTTTTAGACATTTTTTGGCTCCATACAAACTAAATCAGGCCATTTGTAGTGTGCATCCTTTATTTAGGAATGCTGAGCATATTAAAGAGCCCACAAGGTCAGTATAAATATATATATATATATATATATATATATATATATATATATATAGCCATTTTTTTCAGGGGTGTAGGGAGGATAGTTTCTCAGTTTTTTTTTTTTTCAAACAGACCTTTGAAAAAGCATACAGAATCAGCATCCGTGCATTTCTGGAAATAAACACCTCTTGTTCTTCTCTGCATTCAAAATCATGTGTATTTCTGCTTAAGCAGTAGAGTGTATTACAGATGGGCTGCACTTCTCAGAAATATTCTTTTTTTTTCATTTGGCTGAATATGGGTTCGTTAAGTGGTTGTCCATGATCTGCATAAATCTCTTTCCTGAAAAGTACTTATTGAATGACTGTTCCTCAGACAAGAGTGAAGGTTTTTCTGCTTATCTGAGCATAGTTGCCTTCAGCTGTAGTCACTAACCTTAATCACATGCATGGGGAGGGGTTGATGCTGTGTACCATTATGGAGTTAATGTGCCAAGCCACCACTAGTTCCATACAGCAAAGGATCGTGTGCCATTCTAAACATTTTTGGAAACCATTAACAAAGCCTGGGGCAATTACGCACTTGTCTCAACCATATTCCTACATTTATACAAAGTGTTCGATACAGAGTCACGTTGTAAACTCCAGCATCAAATTTCCTCCTTGGCTTTTCACAACCTAGAGTCCCGAGTCCAGGAATATACACACCGAATGACTGAAATTTCTAGGCTTATATATACTAAGGCTGAGATTGTCATTTCTGTAAATATTCCCTTTTCTTCAAGGTATGGACACGGTGTGTAGATTGTTAATGAAGATGGTAAAGGGAAGGGTGTGACAGTAGACACTTGTGGTACTCCTGTTTTGTTTGTTAGGTATTGAGAGAGACAACCATGCCATTTTATACATTATCATCTGTCTGATAGCTGGTAAACCATTGTTGACAGGTTTGTGAAAGACCTAGAGAAGAAAGTTGCTGTGGAAGTGTGGGGTGTGAGATCGTGTCAAAGGCCTTTGATAGTTCAAGAAGTATTACTGAGGTTATTTGGCCAGAGTGTCTAGCTTTCTTAATGATATCCATAAAGCAGATGAGAGCAGTGATCATACTATGTGCTAGCCTAAAGCCGTGTTGGGTGGGTGAAAGAAGATTGTTGTGGATAAGGTGGTTAAGTAGCTGTTTATGCATGCATTTTTCCAGCAGTTTGGATAGAAGAGACAGGATGGCAGTGGGTCGGTAATGGGCTAGTATTACTGCTTTGGAATTACCACTGCAGCAGGTATTTGCAAGATACAGTGAAACACACCTTCAACACTTAATTCTGAAATGATGTAACATGTACATCTATTTTTTCAATCTAGTATAAGAACTGTTTTGAGGTTTCCCTGTGAAATATTGATGATATTATTTAAAGACTAACATTTTAGCAGCACTCCTAACTTAATGAATTGTCTTCTAAGTTTAATGTAACAGACACGTGACCATCTAAGTGTGTTTTAAGCCTTCTCTCAGATTTAAGTGAGAGTTTGAGAGTAGGCAATATGCAGTTGTTCTGTACCCAAGATACAGCTACACTTTCTAAATGCACAGTATTTGGATTGTTTTATGTGTCCTTTCTGCTACTTGTAGGGATTATATAATACTTTATTACAGGAAATATGCTGTACTTCAACACACAGGGACATAAGTAATAGTTGCATTTTGCCATATTCGGTCATTCCAGGCCTCTTTATTTGGTCAGTATGTCAACATTTATTGAGTTCTTAATTTTTATTATGTAATTCAGCATGGTCTTGCTGCTGTCATAAGAGCTGACTTTCCTGATTCATAACAATCTGTATGGCCACAACCTTTGGGATTCTGGATAGAATAAAAAGGTAGATTCAGACTCGTCTGAAAGTAAATGTAGTTTACTTTTCCAGGCTTACTTATTGTAGAAGTCTACATCGTCCTATCATCTTCTCAGAGGCAATCTCTGCTTAACATACAAGGCCATGCCAAACTCTGAGCTGTTGGACATGCTCCACTTAAAGAAATCCCAATCCCTCAGAGCCACACACTCCAGGGATCTAAACCTTGTCATCACAATGAACAAAACCTGCTGGAGGGATAGGTTCCTGACCCAGAGGAAACTTGATGATTGGATGGGAAATAGGAAATTCACCCCAGGATCATTCAGTTGCCCTGCTAGATAGGGGTCCAGGGAAGTAAATATTGTGGGAAGAAATATCCAGGGAATTGTTATGGCTAGGTTTGTATAGGCCCTAGGGCTGATAGCCTAGTACCAACCTATGAACCTATGGAAGTACTGATGTGTTCTTCATAGCTTTAAGAAAAATAACTAATGATCAAACATGTCAAGGTATCTGGCTAAGCAACTTACTTAGTGTATCCCTCATCGTCACATTCACGCACCACATGCATGTCTTCGGAGTAGTGTGACATTAGTCTTGTTAAATGGCAGTGCTTTATTTGGGAAAACTCTGAAGACAGTGCATAAAGCACATATTCCTATCCAGATGGTGTTTATTGCGGTATTAAGTTTTCCTTGCATAAACATGTACAAAAGCAAAAATCAACTAGTTTTATGTATTTATTTTTTTGTTGTTGTCCAAGTTAGCATGATGCATATGTTAATCATTGGTGTAGCTGAAACACATCTGAAAATGTTTTTTAATCCCATACCTGACACCTTCTCTCTCTTTTTTTTCAGTAACGTCATTGATAGAAAATCTGCAACATATTGACTGTAGAGGTAGTATTAGCCCATCAGAAGCTTTAGGTTGCCTATATTGTTGAATAACTAGGGTATGTGATGGCACACAATGAGGACATAAGAAAATGTTTCAAACAGATTAGTAAGAAAGCAAGGTACGAGCAACAAGAAGCAACAGAACTAGCTGGGTCTGTTGATGAACGTACCGAGAAAGGTGCTGTCTCTGCTGTGTTTGTGGAATAGCGAGAGACCCCACAAATTGTATGTGCAGAAACTGATGTTAGCCATTACATTCGATCAGACAGAATTAATGATTTCACAAAATTCAGGTTGCTGACAGACCCATACATCCCTCCAGAGAATTACAACTTCAAAGCCGATTCATCAGACAATAAGCGAGCATTCCGATATAGTTGTCTTTCTCAGTACTCACCGTGGCTTGTATATTCTCCTCTCCTGAAAGTCCCACTCTGCTTAACTTGTGTATTATTTCCTCAGTCAGTTTACAGTGTGTTGCAAGGCAGCTTCATCACTAGTGTGTGCACAAAATATAATGCCTTCAACGAGTGTACAAGAAATCACATGCAATCGTCATGGCACAAAGGTTCTACTGAAGATGCTGCCAATTTTCGTCGTACACAGCAGAAGGTAGAAACAGGTGGTGTTCCACAGCTGGATGCAGTAGTAGCAAAACAAATTGCAGAGAACCGAAAGAAGTTGGAACCAATTTTGTCTACCATTATTTACTGTGCAACCCATGACATTCCTCTCCGTGGAAAAGTAGGCTCTGGTGGAACGTTTTGTGACTTGTTAGATTTTCGTATTGAAGCTGGTGACACAATGTTGAAACAGCACAGTGAAACAGCTGGAGGAAATGCTCACTACACATTCTCAGTAAGGCAAGATCAGTAGCAGATAAACTTGGTATTCAGTTAGTGTTGCCAAGGATTTGCAGTCGACAAACATAGTAAGCGTGGATTTTGAGAGTTATTACAGAACAAGTATTTATATTCCCTATCTTGACTCATTATTTTCTTCATTGACGTCTCACTTTTCCAGCAGTAACACTGCTCAATTCAATTCGTTTTATCTGCATCCTAAAATGACGCAAAAGCAGGAACAGGAAGAATTCCAAAAACGAATTGCCATTAGTAATGAACTATATCATATCAACAATTTGGAATTAGAGATGATGAACTGGTTTCAACTATTGGCATAATAAAGTTCCTGATATTGCCAAAACAGTGGACTTTGCTGACTAGTTGCAACACTGCAATTTCTTTCTTCCTGTTAAGCAAGCAGCTCTGATTGTGCTGACCTTACCAGTCACTACCTGCACCACTGAACGATCGTTCAGCACGCTGAGTCGGGTCAAGACCTAGTTAAGGTGTACAATGACTGATGATAGACTTTCAGCACTGTGCATGATTAGTGCTCATCATGAGCTTGTCATTCTTGAAAAGAAACAGTTCATCAGTAAAGTTATCGACAGTTTTGGGAGCCACAGCCGACACAATTTATATTTGCACCACAGGAGCCTAAACTTACAACAATGTACTACATTCCATTTTTTTTAATTGCAGTTACCCACATAATTTATAATTTTTACATAAATTAGTTCAATATTACAGTTTCATTGAAGTCTTATTTCATAACACTACAAAACCACAGAGTCTCCATCCATTTCTATACTACAGTGTGGAATACTTCACTTGCATGAGGTGATTGCAAGCAGAACAAGCAAAGGATGCTGCAGTACCCACGGTTAATGAAAACCCTGGAAATGAAACATGGAATCACACATGTAGAGAGAGTGGCAGCCCAATGACAGTAAATAAAAGAGTAAAATCTTTTTTAAGGCTGCTAGCACAGGGAGACTTTCTTTAGTGAAAATTGACAAATTCTTGTTCTGAAGCAGTATCTCAGAACTGGATACACAATACGGGTCGAAGCAAATCAAATCATGAAGTCCACTTAAGCAGTGTGATAAGAGGAAGGAGTCCAGTATGGCAGAGAGGGGTGACTGCCTGGACTTCAAAAGGATTAGAGATGGAAAAAAAAGGAATGTAATTAGTAAAAGTTTATTATGTTGGTTCACCAAGAAAGGTTAACTGGACCCTTTTTCTTACCGTCAAGGTCAAAGGCATATATAAAATTATGTTCAGAAATGCAAAGTGTATAGCACAATAACAAGAACAGGTTCATAGGTACTTACTAGTCTGTTGATCCGTAAGGATCTTTAGAAATCTATCCCTGCATTCCCATGAATGTTTTCACCCTTATATCTTACATTTTAATAACCCTGAGGCATGCAGAATATTACCATGTTGTTTCTGTCTAAGAGGGACAAGGCTACTGAAATCAGGAATGACATTGGGGTTACCCATCCATTCATCCAGATTACGTTTAAACAGAGTAAGAGATGTATTTTGCTTTATGTGGAGAGGAATATCATTCCAAAGAAGAGAGAATCTATTCGATACATATCTATCCTTCCAACATGTATTTATGTTGCAGTACAGATTGAGACCTGCTGAGTGAGTGTTTATGCCCCCATTGCACTTATGAATGTGCACTAGGTTTGACAGGATTACGTCTGTTGAGGTTATGCACGCATTTCACAGATCTCTCCTCAGTAGCTTGTATGACACCAAGAAGAGGGGCAAGGCTTGGAGGTGGTCCACATAGTTTTTGGATTTAGGCACTTGATTTTGACATAAGATTCCTTTAGGTGATAAAATTATATCCAGAATCTGGAACAAATGCACAAAGCAAGGAGGATGCCCCCCCCCCATTGTAGAAGGAAGTATCAGTCCACAAAAATCACAAAAACTGATAGGCCAAAGAAGAGCCATAAAGATGATGCAGTGGACTATTGAGGATGAGAAGGAAATTATGTAATGTTACTATTATGCGAAAGGCCGCGGTGGTGCAGCAGTTAGCATTGTCACCTCACAGCAAGAGGTTCTCCTGTTCGATTCTTGGCTGGAGCACCTTCTGTGTGGAGTCTGCATGTCCTCCCCATGGTCGAGTGACGTTTAAATACATGCAGGTAGGTGCATGCATGAATGGGTGTGCCTTCCTTGAAAGTTGGACGTCAGGCTGGCAACTCGGCACCATAAAAATCCACTGCCAATCATTAGCAGACCAGAGTTCCGCTGTGGCAACCCCTAACTGGGAAAAGCCGAAAGACATTACTTACTATTATGCAAAAATTCCCGAATTTCCAGATGCAAGATATACAAAAAGAATAAGAGAAATTACAGGAAAGAAAATACTTCCACAAGAAAAACTGTCAGAACCTCAAATAAAATGTTGTGTTCATTACTACAACACATTTGTGAAAAACAGTGTATAGACCAAGAAACTTTGATTTGTTTGGAAAAAGAAGTATCTGAGGAGGTGTGAACATATAAAGGACAAAACCTAGAGATTTTTGAAAAGTGTAAAAACATGAGAAGGAAAGAGAGAGATTTGATATGGTGCAATATTTATGCAAAGGCGAAAGCCAAATTAATCAGTATAAAGAAGGCAGCCCAAAGATATTCAGAGAGAAATACAGGCAAAGGCATCCAGATATGGAACATTTCATAATAAAAAGTCACAAAGAGGAAATGTAGAAAAGAAGATTAGTAAATTAGAGGTTAAAAAATAGAAGTTTAAGTTATGGAGTGTCTGCTAAGTGAAGGATTTAGTGTAGAAGGTCTAACACAGGTTACATCACAGCATGATAGAAAGAGTCCCCAGATTAAGGAGAAACAGGAAGATCAGGAAACATCTGAAGAAGAAATATGGACATGGGAAAGAAAACAGATTTAGTATGATGTAATATCTTTGCATAGGAGAAAGCAAAACTAATCAATACAAAAAGAGATACCTCAAAAATATTTGAAGACACACACAGGCAAAGGAATCCGGACATGGAAAACTTAACAATACAGAAAATAAAAAGACAAATAGAAAAAGTAGAAAAGGAGATTAGTCATGGAGAAGTTAAAGAAGTAGAAACTGAGGTTATAGAGTACCTGCAAAGTGAAGGATTCAGTGTAGAAAATCTAATGCAGAAAGCACCACAACAGGATAGAGTAATGGATATCCACATTAAGTGGAAACCAATAGAACAGGAAGCAATTGGTCAGATGCCATATGACGATATTTTGGAGCCTTTCACAGGAAACCTGTATAAACATTCACTTGAAGCTGGACAGCAAGAGAAGGAAAAGGAAACTGGAAAATCTTATGCAGTCAATGTTGAGGAGTGATAGGCCAATGAGTTCCTATATGACAGAGCAATGGAGGACATGGGATGAAATTGAAGAGAATGTACCACAGGAAGATGCTATAGGACTTTGTACAGAATGCTCACAGGAAATGGAAAACAAAAATTGTGTCCACTGTTTAGAAGAAAATGAGCTAAGAGAAGAGTTGCTTGATTTGGTACAGATAGACAGACATATTAAGATAAATGATGAAAATAGACTGCAAAAGGTCAATAAAACCCAAAAAGAAGTCTGATAAAACAAATAAACACAGTAATTACGACTGTTCATAGAGATTCATGCGATATAAGTAAACAGAATATATTACTGTGCAGCTAATTTGATAACTGATAATGTTGTGCCGCAAGAACATAGGGCTGTGAGGGAAAGGAAGGTGAGAAATCAAATACCATCATGGAAGTATCTAATAGAGAAAACCATAAAGCAATTGAGGCAAGAAGTGCCACTGTTGGAGTATAGAAGACAGAACAGATCAACAAAAATACTTAGAAGATAGATGTGATAAAGGCAATGCGCAGTTTTAGAACTGCTCAGGATCTGTCATGTACTATCGCAAATAAAGTAAAAATCTCAGCACAGGCAGAATAACTTAAAAGATACGCAGATAAATGAAAAGTACAAAATAAGCAATTTATTGATGACCCAAGAAAGTTTTACAGATAATTGGGAAACGAGGTAAAATGAATTGACAGACCACAAAATAAAGAAGAAATAGATACATTTTGGAGAAGTACTTATGAAGATCTTGTGCAACATAAAGATGCTAAATGGATAGAAGAAGTAAAAGAATGAATAAGAAGTTTAAAGGTACAAGATATGAAATGGGATGGCTTAAATGCCAGGGAGATTGGCACAAAGTTAAGAAAATCTTCTAACTGGAAAACCCCAGGCCAGATCCAGTACCTAATTTCTGGTTGAACGTATTAACATCTTTGCATGAAGATTTAGCCATGAGTAAGAACTATGTATATGTGCACCCTGAACAGACACCCACATAGCTAAGAAGAGGACAAACAATGCTCCTACTTAAGAGTGAACCTGCATGCTACCGTAAAAATTATAGACCAATAACTTGCCTTCCGACGACATATAAAAGCTACACTGGAACCGAAGCTGGCACAGTTTATAGTCATTTAGAAGAAAACTCAATTATAGCAATAGAACAAAAGGGCAATGACAGAAAGTCATATGGAACAAAGGATTATTTGTTGTTAAATAAAGTCATACTAGAGAACTGTAAAAATGGCAAGAATCTAAGTATGGCATGGATTGACTTCAAAAATGCATCTGATAGTATCCCACATTTTTGGATAAAAGAGTACTTAAAATGTATAAGATACACCCTACACTGATCGGCAACATTACAATGACCATGAAACAGTGGCAGACCACTTTGCAATTAAGCCACAATAAAGGACAAAATTATTATTCCAGGGATAAAAATTCAATGAGGGATATTCTGGGGTGACTATCACCGCTGCTATTCGGTCTTGCCCTATAATTTGGCTCCTAGAAACCAACGGAGTGTAAAGGGCTCTCGTCTTCTCTTTGTTGATGATGCAAAACTGTATAGCTCATCAGATGAGGACCTGAAAGCACAACTGCAAGATGTTAAAACTTTTTCAGATGATACAAGTATGTCATTTAGTCTTGATAAATGTGCAAAAGCAGCCTTTAAAGCAAGAAAACTGCAGCACCAAGAAAACATCAGTTTGGTACAACAATGTGATATAAAAGAACTTGAGCAAGAGAGAGTGTAGAAATATTTGGGAATTGATAAAGGATCATCAATAAAACATGAGCAAATGTGAATAAAACTTAGTAAGGAATACTTCAGAAGACTTAAATTAATCCTGAAAATAGTGTTGACAGCTAGAAACAAAATCCATGCTATAAACCAGTTTGCTATTTCTGTCCTAACTTATTTTGGAGTGTTTGACTGGCCTCAAAACGTGTTGGATAGATTAGATAGGAACGCAAGAAGGATGCTTCATGCTCACCAAATGATTTATAAAAAAATCAGTGCATACAAAGATTATGTATTCCACTTTCTGAAGGAGGGATTGCCTCCTTGAAATTGATTGCATGTACAGACCTGCAATTGTGGGATGCAGACATATCTGCTAACTTCACAAGACCCAAACATACTAAAAGTTTTGAAATATGACTAGAATAATTATTGGTTTTGTTCCCATTGTTGTGAGAGATCCATACTCTGTATTAAATGCATAAAGTACGGCCTAGACTTGGACAAATTAACTCGGACATAGCTATGATGGCTGCTTCATAATGGCAAGCATCCAGAGTGGTGTTCAGGCAAAGATTCGTGAAAAGTATCCAAAATCAGCCTTTACAAGGTTTAGTCTGAGACACACAGTGGATAGTCAGTGATCTGAATCATGATTTTGAAATACTTAGTGTCGTTGGTATCAAAAAGATTATGAATTTTTTCTGTGACAATCCAAAACCACAAGCATTGGTACCAAATATACCTGTTTTGTGTGAGACATGATGGACTAAGAAATATAAATCCAATCATGGTATTTAGTCAGAAGTTTGAGAAAATATTTGACTGCCTGGCTGATCTTCAGAAGAGCACTGCTGGTGAAACCAGACAAAATACACATATGTTACTCAGTGCTTGCTCTTCATGCACATTTCTTATTTCTCTTTTCATTATTGCAAATTACTCAACAGTTCTTGAGCCCTTTGCCCACATGTTGCAGTCTGTTCAACTTGATGTGTTGTTCAACTTTTTCTATATCAACAGTCTCATTGAAATAGAGAACTTTAGGAATGACATTCTCAGTAAGGCAAGATCACTAGCAGATAAAGCCATGAGTAAGAACTGTTTATATGCACACCCTGAACAGACATCTACCTAGCTAACAAGAGGAAAAATAATGCTCCTACTTAAGAGTGAACCTACAAACTTCCCTAAAAATTATAGACCAAAAACTTGCCTCCTGACAGCATATAAACTGTACACTGAAATTGATGATGACAGAGTTTATAGTCATTTAGAAGAAAACTCAATTATGGCAATAAAATAAAGTCATATAGAACAAAGGATCATTTGTTGTTAAAGTCATAATGGAGAACTGCAAAATGGGCAAGAATCTAAGTACAACATGGACTGACATCAAAAAACATTTGATAGAATCCCACACTCGGATAAAAGAGCACTTAAAAATGTATAAGATACACCCTGTGCTGATCGACTATATGACAGTGACCATGAAACAGTGGCAGACCACTTTGCAATTAATCCATGATAAAGGACAAATTATTATTCCAGAGATACCTCATCCCAGCGCTGAAAAGGACCACTGTCGTCCCTGTGCTGAACTTGCCTAGGAAGCAGGAACTGTAATAAAAGAGTATGTGTTATCTTCTACAACTGTAACCAATTCCTGTTTTATTAGCTTAAGTGAGCGGTCCCTACTGGGAATACCAGCAGCCATAGTCTCCTACTCACTATCCTCTATACCATCCATTACTCTACCCTCTATCTTACCCCCTGGCTTTCTAGTGTTTCCTCTCCTTTCCCAATAACTCTCCCAATCTTCCCCCTGTGATATCTCAAATTGTTACAAGGAATAACCACTAGAGGGCAGTACAACATTGAGACCCCTGTGTGCCATTGCATTTAGTCTTATCTTTCTTCCCTTTCCCCCACTGGTAAGCCCCTGACCTCCTTGTATACCTTACCTTGAACTTACCTTTCACATCTCTGATTGTTTTCCTCACTACTTGGCTCTACCCGCTCGGTTCACCCTGCGGGCTCACTCCGCTCCCCTACCCTACCCCCAAATTCCAACCACCCCCAAATCACATACACTTATACCTGGCCTGTCCCTCCCACAATTAACTTACAACCACTGAACATCCTTCCCACCATCTACATTTCCTGTAACCAATCATACCCTTACTACCCTCATACACTTAATTACATCACTCTAATTCATTCCTGTCAATCAACCAATCTCAATCAAAATGAAGATTTACCTCCAGCAAACAACCCTACTACTCCTCCTAGCATTTATCTACCATATTACTTGTTACAACTACCCATTACAAAATAGCTCTTCCTTCACCCATAAATCCACATCCATTATCTCTCCCATCCCTCCTACATATTCACAATAACCCCTCCCTATTCAACATCACTGCCACTACTTATACCCTTCTTAAAACAATCAGTACCAACCCCAAATCAAATATTACACACAAACACATAATAATATTACAAAAGATAGTAAAAACTCTACAAAAACAAAAATGCGAACTATTAAATGATGGAGATATCCACCCTAACCCAGGCCCTTATGATACCAATCTTACTACTAATACTAAACCTACCAAACTAACCCAAATCAATACCAGACCAACAAATAGTCTACTCATTCTAAATCTAAACATCAGGAGCATCAACAAAAAGATACACGAGCTTCATGCTCTAATCTCACAATATCTCCCAGATATAATCAGTTTAACAGAAACATGGCTAAAACCAAACACCAAGGATACAGAGTTACTACCACCTGGATACAGTATTTTTCGTCAAGATAGACCAAAGAAGAAAGGTGGTGGCATTGTTCTACTTTATAAAAACACATTATCCATAGCTAAAACTGAGTTGACTTTACCCCCTCTGGACAAGGCAGAAATACTACTAACTAAGCTCAAAATAGGTAACAACAAAACTATCAACTTAGTTACAGTCTATATCCCCCCAGGCAATAATATCCCTATCATGGAAAATCTACTCCAATGGCTATCACAAACCATGCCACAAGAAACTTTTCTGTTAGGGGACTTTAATATTGACTGGCTAACATCTCTTCCCAGACTCCCACTAATCATATCAACTTACTTAACTTCTCTCAACTAATCAAAGAACCCACTAGAATTGACAGAAACAGTAAGAGAGAATCCCTTTTAGATTGGATTCTACTAAACAAAATACCTTGCTCATATTTAGCAGGTACCCTTCCTGACTCACTAAGTGATCATCAAACTACCTTTCTACTCAAATATAACTCCCACCACCCCCAAACCCCTATACTTCAAACAATAAGAAACAAAAAACACTTTAACTTACCAAACTTCTTGCAAGACCTACAGCTCTACAACTGGTCACAACTGTATTATCTACCCCTAGACAAAGCTATCAAACACTTCAACTCTACCTTCCTAGAGATACTAAACAGGCATGCCCCTGCAAGAACTACCAGAATTAGATCTAAAACAGTTCCATGGCTATCAAGGGAAACAAGGCAAAAAATAAAAGAAAGGAATAGTGCCTGGACAGCCTGGAGGTCCAACAAAAACCCAGCAAAACAGCAAACATACCAACAGTTAAGAAATCTTACTAAGAAACTAGTTATGCAAGATAAAAGAAATTACTTTATCACCCATCAAACCCAACACTCAAACAATCCAAAAAAATTCTGGGCAGGCTTAAATAGGTTACTACACCCTGGAAAAAACACTACCCCACCTCCAACAACAGGCCTAACAAAAGAAAATATAGCTGAATCATTTAACTCATTCTTTACTGAGACTGTACTTGCCCTTGCCCAAAACCAAACCTATTCAAATACTACAAGTGCCCCTCCCAAACCTAACAACTGCCCCACATTTAAGCTACAACCCACTTCAACCTCTTATATAAGAAAACTACTATCCCAACTAAAACCAACTACACTAGGAGCTGATTCACTCCCCAATGAATTCCTAAAACTAGCAGCTAACGAAATAGCAAAACCAGTCTCAATCCTAATAAATAGATCCATCTCAGAAGGTTCAGTACCATTGATCTGGAAAACTGCCTATATCATACCCCTACACAAAGGAGGTAATTCCTATGATATATCAAACTACAGACCAATAGCAATATTATCCCCACTTGCTAAAATACTAGAAAAATGTATTCACCATCAATTAATGACACATCTTATTGATCAAGAGCTCATATCTCATACACAGCATGGTTTTCGGCCAGAACATAGCACAACCACAGCCCTGCTAGCATTCATAGATACCATTAACCACAACAGGAATAATGGTAAACTTTCTTCAGCCCTCTTCCTAGACCTATCAAAGGCATTTGATATGGTTAACCATGAAAAACTAATCTCCCATCTAATAAACCTAGGATTAGATAACTTATCAATCTCCTGGTTTAAAAACTACCTCTACAATAGACAACAGGCAGTACTATGGAATAATAACTTGTCTCCACTCCTACCGGTAACACTCGGAGTACCTCAGGGATCTATACTAGGCCCCTTGCTGTTCTCAATCTTTACAAATAATCTTCACTCAGTCGCAAAAGGTTCAAGCCTTATTCAATATGCAGATGATTCAACTATAATATGTAACGCCCCCACTTTACAAGCCCTTCACAAAAAGACACAGGATAACTTTCACTCAGTGGAAACATGGCTCACTGATAATGGCCTGATACTCAACCCCCCAAAAAACAAGCTACTATTATTTCATCCCTCAACCACTACTGCCCCCACCTGTACCTTTACTATCCACTCTAATAATGGTACCCCCATATCACCTGAAACCCAAACAAAACTACTAGGTATTACTATTGACAACAAGCTCAAATTTGATGCACACATCAATCTGGCCATTAAAAATACTAACAAAAAGCTAGGTAGCCTCTACAAACATAAAGCATTCCTGACCCATAATGCTAGAACTACTATAGCACGCACACACATTCTCAGAACACTACTGTACACCTCACTCATCCTGATTAACTTATCCAAAACAGAAATCAACAAAATGACAACCTGCTACAATCAGATAACCAAATTTGCTAACAGCAGCTCCTACAGAACACATCACTGCCTAAACCTAAAGCAATTGGGCTGGATGGAACTACCTAATTTACTTATTTATAATCAGCTGGTTACTGCTCACAAGATACTCCATCAACAAAATATATCACCCTTACTAACTAACATTGTCCAGCTATACTCCTGTCCTAGGCAACTCCGCTCAACTGACAAATTACTGTTAACTGTTACTAGATCCAACAACCATGCAGGAGACTCCCTTTACTCTTCTTATGTGGCCAAAATCTGGAACTCCCTGCCTGCATCCTTATCCCTGATTATCTCACTACATAGTTTTAAAAAAGCTATCTACAGCTACCTCAGCAACAAATGGTTATGTCCCTGTTCAATTCCAGACTAATGCCAGATCCACACCATTACTATCGTAACCATTGTCCTAAACTAGAGTCCTATCTGTTACTTGCATATAAATGTACACCACATCAAAGGTTTGATAACATACACATAACAGTATTTGTCTGAAAAACATAAAACTGTTTAATGACTATTGTTAAATGTATCTGTCTGTAGACTATACCTATTAGTATCTGTTGCTTATACCTATAAGTGTCAATAACTAGATACCCTTATGGATCTAGATGAGATATGTACCCAAGTGTGTCTTTATGTACTGTAAAAATTTGTCTCTTTGGAGCTTTGCTTGGTGTCCTTATGTACTGTAAAAAATTGTCTCTTTGGAGCTTTTCTCCCCGGGCCTCCACTGAAAATGGACATGTATCCAGCTGGACTATCCCGGTTAACAAATGTAAAATAAATAAATAAATAAAAATTCAACAGGGAATACTTCAGGGTAACTCTGTCACCTCTGCTACTCTGTTTTGCCCTATAATTTGGCTCCTAGAAAGCAACAGTGTGTAAAGACCACTCATCTTCTCTTTGTCAGTGATTTAAAACTGTATAGCTCATCCGATGAGGAACTGAAAGCACAACTGCAAGTTGTCAAAACTTTTTCAGATGATATAAGAATGTCATTTAGTCTTGATAAATGTGCAAAAGCAACGTTTAAAGCAGGAAAACTGCAGCACCAAGAAAACATCAGTTTGGTACAACAATGTGATATAAAAGAACTTGAGCAAGAGGGAGTGTACAAATATTTGGAAATTGATAAAGGATCAACAATAAAACATGAGGAAATGCAAATAAAACTTTGTAAGGAATACTTTAGAAGACTTAAATTAATCCTGAAAACAGCGTCGACATCTAGGAACAAAATCCATGCTATAAACCAGTTTGCTATTCCTGTCCTTACTTATTTTTGGAGTGTTTGACTGGCCTCAAAACGTGTTGGGTAGATTAGATAGGAAAGCAAGAAAGATGCTTTATGCTCACCAAATGAGTTATAAAAAAAATCAGTGCATACCAAGATTATATATTCCCCATTCTGAAGAAGGGATGGGCCTCCTTGAAATTGATTACATGTACAGATCTGCAATCGTGGGACTCCACACATCATCTAACCTCTCAAGACCCAAATGTAGTGAAAGTTTTGAAATGAGAAGAATAAGTCTAAGATGACTTACCTATTTATGCTAGCAGAAGCATATTGGCATCTAGTGGGAATGGAAATCAAACCACAAGTAGATAAAAACCAGGCAGCAACTGAATGCGCCAGAAAACAAAAAATATAAGGTGAAGGACCAATTGAGAAGGCAAGAAATGTGGAAAATGCATAAATATAATTGCAAGTATTGAAAACTTCTCGAATAACCTAATGCTGATCAGGAACGAATGGTTAAGGAGAGTTGAATTCAAACCAAGAGATGAAAGGTTAATATTGACGGCTCAAGATAGTGGACTATGTACACATTGGATTACAATGTCCATTAAATATGTGGGAGAAAAAGACAAATATAGGTTTTGTAAACAGAATTGGAAACAGTTGCACACCTCATTGCTGGTTGCGACATGCTAACGGCAGAAGGACTGTATACTGAAAAGCATAATAATGTGGCAAGATTGTTGAACTGGGGACTGTGCAAACATTATGGTATTGAAGTGGCTGAAAAACAGTGCAAACATGGGCCACAAAGCATCATAGAAAATGATGAAGCCTACATCCCATGGGATCATCCATTACTAACAGTAAAAAAATATATATGCTAGAAAACCGGATATAGTGGTCCAAGAGAAGAAGACAAAAGTAGCATTGATCACTGAAATCCCCACACCCACTGACAACAGTGTGTTGCGTACAGAGAGACACAAAGTCATAAAATATCAGGGTTTGCAGGCAGAAATTAGAGCAATGTGGAAGAAAGATACCCAGATAGTTCCAAAAGTAGTAGGAGCAACAGGCCTTGTAAAAAAGAATCTACAGTCATATTTAGATATGCCACCAATACATGCAACTCCATACAAATTGCAGGAGTCATTACTGGGCCCATTGCAGGTGCTGAGAAGAACATTTTTGCCTGACATCAAAGATTGAAACAGTACTGATTTCATGAACATTAATTGTACTTTGACTTAGCAATGGGGTACATTCTTGTCATGGTATTAGAAACCCAAAAGATTTGTTCTATCCACTTTCTAAGGAGGTAGGGGGATTTATGTGTGTGTCATGCCTCTCAACTGTACAGATTTTCACAGAATGTCCAGATTTCTGCTTTATATTTTTGGTCTGTTCCTCATAAAAATTCTGTTTTTTTTTGACAAATCACTAGGATGAGCTAAGGATTAAAGTTAATAAATAATGACATGCATTTCAGTTTCAGACTTCATATCCTTCAGAAAATGCATTCTATCACAAATATTTTTATTCTAGCAACTTTATAGGTTCATAGGTAGGTACTAGGCTATTGGCTCTATGGCCTATATAAGCCTAGCCAAACAGTACCCTGGCTTTTGCCACCCAAGAAAATTATTTTCTTTCTAAATGTGTCCCTAGTTTTGGGCCTTTGTCCCCAACATTATAACAGGCTTTGTCCAGATTACTTGTGCTAAGAGACTGACAGGTATGGTTGGTGTGTGTGTGTGTGTGTGTGTGTGTGTCTCTGTCTGTGTCTCTGTGTGTGTGTGTCTGTGTATGTGTAAGGTAGTATACCCCTCAGCTATCCAGGTTTTTGCAGACTGTCCAGATTTTTGCCCCATATTCCACCTTTTAGGCTTTGTCCAGATTTCATGCACTAACAGGTTGAGTGTGTGTGTGTGTGTGTGTGTGTGTGTGTGTGTGTGTGTGTGTGTGTGTGTGTGAGAGAGAGACCTAGCTAGAGTTAGCTGGTGGAATGTATTCCCAAGTGCATTTTCAAGGAATTGTGAGCTTCAAAGGAAGAGAAGTTTACTGCTACTCATGCTAGGTCTGCTTGAAATGTGCAACTGTTTTGTTTAGCAAATGTTGTCATTATTGTGGTATAAAATTTTAAAGCAGTGTTAGTAGCACAGCAAGTTGCTACTTGCGTCTTGATACAGGGGGCTGTAGCTTCAACTCCCACAGCATGTAAATTTGTATTTTAAGGGTGTGGGGTACTGCAGTCCTTAGTATGCCCTCCTTTGGATGAGACGCCTAGTAACTTTGAACCTCTTTTTCAGCTTGTCACCCATTCCCTATTGCAATATACCAGCTTACCATTTCTTTTAATGTAACATAGGCAATTTATACTTCAAGGGCAACAGGCACTGAATTTGTAGATGAAACACTGAAATGTAAGTTGTTTTACAGCAACAATCTCTTCATTAGTTTCAGATCTTTTTAACGTGGAATTATTCAGATGACTTACTTCTGCAGAGATTGTGCATGTTGATCGATATTGGTGGATTGTAATAACAGAAGTGGCCTTTTATGGTTGAAATGTTCTTGTCATTACTGGTTCATATGTTTTGTTTCACTGCTTATTGGAAAAATGTTCAAAACTATAAATTTAAAGCACACTCTAACAAATGGTGCTGTATTATACAAGGGGTATAATTCAATTATATATTATAATTAATACAATCAGGAAGGTGGATCACAGTACTTTTGCATGGTCCTAAAATTGTCTGCAAGGGGGCCTATGATTTGAAAACAGCCCAAAGGTAAACTTAACCCACCACTGCCCAGATGCATTCTCTTTGAATGTGGGTTTCAATGCTGTTTCGGTGAATGTGAGCTTCAAAGGCAGAGAAGTTTTAATGCTAAGTCTGTTTTCATTGTAAGATTATTGCATTGTTTAGCAAATGTCTTAGTGTTTGTGTTACACAATTTGAAATAAATATTGTAAATTAAATCCAAATATCTTTAGTCATTGTAGAAGTAAAGTATAAACAGTATGCATACTGAGAGTTTTGAACAGTGTTTATGGCAACTGGGAGGAAATAGCCAAGTAATGCGACACTGGAATGGCTGTGTGTATGGGGGGGGGGGGGGCTGCATGGTGGGGCTCTGGGTTTTCACCCCGCTGCAAAAAATCCTGCGGGCACCCTTACTTCCTTTTTATGTGGTGATGTATCCTACAACACAACTGTTCTATCCTTACTGATCAAAATGCATTTCTTTTATTACAGCTTTCTCATATACAGCAAGACTACTATGATAGGGATGGTTACATTTAGAATGTCTAAACATAAGGTCTGTCTGCTGTGTAGTGGGGTGATTTTTAAAAATCAATTGTAAATTAATCTTACAAGAGAATTTTTTTAAATTCATCACTAATTATATTTCTGTAACAGGACTTGAGGGCATAAAATTAAATCTTTATTTAATAAAGTTTTCTCATCGTTAGTTAATTCATGTGCAGAAAAAAATATGCATCAAGTCTATCACTTGTAATTTTGTTTGCCTGTCAGCTATTGCAAACATTTTAGGGTATCCATATTACTTTCTGTGTTATGACACCAACCCCACCAGAGACAGACCACCAATATGAGGGCACAAGGGAACCCTCCAGTCACCCCCTGCAGAATGACCTATATCACACCGCTGGCTGACCTTGAGATAGCTGGGGACCCAGCAGGTGATGGCAAGGCAGGGCATGTTGTGGTGGCTACTGCCACACCACTTCTACTTCCACAGCAGACATTGCATACAATATAAATGTAAATGGAGAGAAACAAAACAACAAAATACAAAAAAAAATCAATCATGAAAGAGAAGCACAAAAGCAAAAGCAGTTATCAGTATAGTGTGCAATACTGGGAGGCAGTACAGTCCATGGTGCAGCAAAATACTGTTACATATGCAATGGCAAATATAATAATATAATACATACAGGGCTTTTTTGGGCTGGTAAGGCATACCGCACCTCTGCTGCCCTGTTTTAAAAAAAAAAAAAAAAAAAACTTTCTTTTTTAAGGGCGTTCTTCTTTAAGAATGCCCTTTGCACCTGGTCGCACAGATGCAGAAGGCCTTCTGCTTCTGTGCGACTGATCGGTTACATCTTCCTGGTACACGTGCATAGAATTTGAATTTCTGAAGATGTTTGGACTGTGGGCCCCAACCGGACAAGTGAGTAGTAGGTGTGCATGTGTGTGTAAGTTTTTAAGAGGAGTGTGTGTGTGTGTGTGTGTGTGTGTGTGTGTGTGTGTGTGTGTGTGTGTGTGTGTGCGCATGTGTGCAAGAAATAGGTGTGTGTGCTTATGTTTATGTATGTATGTATGTATCTTTACTTGTTGTCTGTCAGTAAACCAGTGAGTGACCCAAGAATACAAGGTAAATGTGACAGTAATACATTTCCATTTCTAGCAGCTTAGAAGAGAGGTTTTACAGGTAATCTTAATGTTCACAGTGACAATATTAGGTTCCTACCTACACCAGTACTTTTATGTTAATTTTACTTACATACCTAACCTACCTAAGAATGATGACACGATGGCATAGAAATCACAGCATGCATATTGTACTAAAGCAGTGATAGTAGAATGCATTTATTTATGATATCTCACGCTATCAGCAAATAATTAAGGGAGAGATCCCCTTCCTCAAGGCAGTAAGTGCTGAAAAGCTTTATATTTTTCTTAATCATCCCACTGCTGTGAACCTGTCTGATCCATTCACTCACTGCAGCTTTAACAGGATACATAGTGAGTGTTTCTTTCATTAGAAACTTCTGAATATCAGACCTGAAGAGTTAACTTCTTTTAATTAATCATCCTTTTAACCATCACACTTTCAAATAGTGAGTTCATGGCACTTGATAAAAAAGGAGCCCACCTGAAAATATCAGTGAGTAATTAGCCATGCTCAGTTAGCCATGTTTGCATGTGAAAACTGATGCTGCTGCAGAAAATACATTACCAGATTTAGCAGGCCTGTTTCTCTTACTTACAGTGATTATAAAGTAATGATCTCTGCTGCTACCCATCTGATACAAAGCGATATAACTTACTGTTATTAAGAGAAGAACGTTTATAAGCCAGGACTGTTCAGTATAACTGATGGTTGTTTGAACGGCATTGTATATTTTGAGATGCTTTATAAAAGCAATAAACTGTCCTAATATGAAGTTTGCATGATTTTGTTTTATGTGTGCACTTCAGTAGTTGAAGATACAGACTTAATTCCCAGACAGTTAGGTATTGAAACTGAATACGTTCAAAACCTTGCTTTCAGCACATTTTATTGATTTTTCTGAGCTTAGAACATTCATACAAAAAGTTCAATATATGAATTTTAAATCTTTCCCTAGAGAGAAATATACTTTTAAGTGTGATCCTATGTCACAATCTCTCACATTTGTATATTTAAAATAGCACAGTTGATTATTGCTATTTATTTATTTAATTTTAATACAACTGTCAGCCTGTTACAGTTACATGACCTTCATACATAGGGGAAAGTAATTTTGTCAATCATTATCGGCTGACAACTGCTAAGTCAAGCCCATTTGTTTAGTTTGTTACCTGCTCAACTGTAGCAGTATATGTACCTTATCCACTGTAGTGTGATAGATTTGGTATGTATAAGTAGAAATGGGTAAAGGTATTTGCCATTCACGCACTGCAGAGCAATCTCACAGTTGGTATATAAGAGCAATATTTAAAATGTGCCCCTAGTTTTGGGCTTTTGCCCCCCATTATGACAGGCTTTGCCCAGACTTCTTGTGCTAAGAGGTTGAGAGGTATGGTGTATATGTGTGGATAAGAGATAGTTATCATACCCCTCAACTGCCCAGGTTTTTGCAGAATGTCCAGATTTTTTCCCCATATTTTTGTTTTTTCCTCATAAAAAGATTGAAGTTGCTAAATAATGACAGATATTTGAGGTTTAGACTTCATATCCTTTAGAAAAATGCATACTAACACAAATCATGTTATTCTAGCAATTTTCTAAGTTCATCAGAGAAATATTTATAATCTGTTCCTATTTATTTTAGACTTTGTCCAGATCTCTTGCATTAAAAGGTTGAGGTGTGTGTGAGATAGTTTAATCCCTAGTTAGGATTAGCAGGTGGTTAGTAATTTGCTTAGGCTCAAGCCCTGTACCTTAGCTACAGGAAACAATAACCTGAATCCTCTACCCAAAATATGCAACTGTTTTGCTTAGCAAATGGTATCACTGTTGTATATTTAGAGTTTTAAAGCAGTGTTAGTAGCACACTTTTATGTTACTACAGAAGTCTGTGGGTTCTATTCCCACAGCATGTAGATGGATTGCTGATACTGTGTTGGATTTTAAGAGGGTGGGGTGCTTGTAGTTCTGAGTATGTCCTCCTTTAGATAAGATGCCTGGTAACCATGAGGCTGCTTTCATTTGCCATCCATTCCCTATTGCAATATTACCAGCTTATCATTTTTAATGTAACACAGGCAATTTATTCCTAAAGGGCAACAGGCAGTGAATTTGTAGATGAAATACATAAATATAATTTTTTTTGCTAGCAGCAACCTTTTCATTAATTCATTCAGATCTCTTTAATGTGGAATTATTCAGATGACTTTTACTTCTGCAGAGACTGTGCATATTGACTGATATTGGTGGGTTGTAATGACAGATATTTGAGTAGCCTTTTATGGTTGAAATGTTCTCAACTGGGCAGTTTTGGCATTATTGGTTTATATATTTTGTTTCTTTGCTTACTGGCTATAAATTTAAAACACACTGTAACAAGTGATGTATTATACAAGGGATGTAACGTAATTATTATATATTATAATTTAATACAATCAGGAAGGAAGAAATTTTGCATGGTCCTCAAAATGTGTGCAATGGGTCTATGATTTGAAAACAGTCCAAAGGTAAACTTAATCTGCCACTGGCCAGATGCATTTTCTTTGAATGTGGGTTTCAATGAATGCGAGTTTCAAAGTCACAGAAATTTTAATGTTAAGTTTGTTTTCATTGTGAGACTGTATTGCTTTGTTTAGCAAATGTCTAACAGTGTTTGTGCTGGAAAATTTGAAACAAAAGTTTTAAATTAAATCCAAATATCTGTAATTATTGTAGAAGTAGAGCAGAAAGCAGTATGCACACTGAAAGTTTTGAACAGTGTTTATGGCAACTGGGGAGAAATAACCAAATAATGGAACACTGGAATGGCTGGTGGGCTGACCCAAATGTAACATATGCATACCACCACCTGTTTGTTTACAAAAAACACTGAATACACACACACACACACACACACACACACATATATATATATATATATATATATATATATGTGTGTGTGTGTGTGTGTATATATATATATATATATATATATATATATATATCTATCAGGTCAATGTTAAATCAGTGAATGCTTAAAATAGCGAACATTGATTTACTGAGCCTTTAACAGTGAAACCTAGCAATCCTGAAGACATGGAACAGCGATTTTTTTTCCCCAGGGAAAAAAATCGCTGGTCTATTTTCAGGACTTTGCCATCTCCTCCACTGTGGTGCGATCTCAGAGTTAGTATATTTAAGTAGGGGGGTAGTTTATTTTGTGTTTTGAACTTTTTTTTTTTTTTTTTTGTGGAACAGGGATTTTTTCCCAGGGAAAAAAATCGCTGTTCCGTGACTTCGAGATTGTCAGGTTTCACTCTTAAAGGGTCGATAAATCAGTGTTCACTATTTTATGCATTCGCTGATTTAATATAGAATATATTTATATATATATATATATATATATATATATATATATATATATATATATACACACACATACACACACACACACATTTACCTTTCATTTTGAATTTGTTGAGCAGGGGAGAGCACTGATCCCACTTGACCCATTTCAGTCTCAACCCAGGGAAAATGCAATACTTAAAACACAAATTACATGACATTATATACAGAGTGAATGACAAAATGCAATATATACATATATTATATACAAAGTGGATATCATAACTGGCTTGAGGGAAAAAGGGCAATAGATAAATGACATTATATGCAGAGTGAGTGAAAAACACAATATAAGCATGCATTATATTTAGAGTATAACAGCAAAACACGGCACTGCAGGAACCAAAGACCCTTCTGTATAAAATGTAAAACATATCTAAAATAGCAGCAGGGTCACCACAACAAAAAGTATAAAATAATTTATTAGTAACAGGATAATCAGATAACAATTTCCTTCATCAGATCCTACCATTAACTAACATGCATATAACTATATGTACTATTTTTAAAATGTCATAAGCCAATCAGCAGAACTCAAATGGCCCATGCAATTTCCTGGTGAATCACAAAACAGAAGATGTCATTTTCTGATACATTATAACACATTCTCAAAACAAAGAAAAATATGCATATATGAAAACACACACTAAAATTTTATATAAATTTTACTGTGTTTTTGAGGAGCTTTTCTCCCCGGGCCTCTGCTGAAAATGGACATATGAATGGACAGCTGAAGTAGTCCGGTCAACAAATGTAAAATAAAATAAATAAAATAAAAATATATATAAAATATAAAAGCATATAAGGGATATAACTATAACACACAAAAATTGTGTAAAACTTCATAAATGTGTTTAATAAAACCAGATCAGTCTTTGAGCTTTCAGGACAAGTTTTAAAGGAATAAAAGCATTTAAACATGGCAGAACATGGCCATGCAGTTCTGCTATCTAATATGTTTCGCTTACCTCAGTGGCATTTTGCTGTTTTGTGATTCACCAGGAAATTGCATGTGCCATTTGAGTTCTGCTGATTGGCTTATGACATTTTAAAAGTAGTACATATAGTTATATGCATGTTAGTTAATGGTACGATCTGATGAAGGAAATTGTTTTCTGAAAGCACGTATAGGTTCATAAGTAGGTACTAGGCTGTTGGCCCTAGGGCCTATATAAGCCTAGCCAAAAGGTACCCTGGCTTTCGCCACCCAAGAAAATTATTTTCCTGTGCCACTGTCAAGCAGATATCCTGTTACTAATAAATTATTTTATGCATTTTGTCGTGGTGACCCTGCTGCTGTTTGTTGGGATATTATATTTAGAGTAGAAATCAGAGTTGGCATGCTGAAAGAATCACAATCAAAACAGAGTCAGAGGAAGGTATGTAGGTGGAGGAAGGGAATGAAAGAGGTTAAGTTATATGACCAGAGAGATAGCAGTTGCATTTTCCTAGAGTCTTAAAATATGTTTATTTGTGAATAGAAAATGGTGTAAGAGGAATGATCTTTAAGAAAAAAAGGGAGGGATTCCCAAACTTTGGGACCAAGGACTCAAAAAAGCACTGGTTTGTGCAGACAAAGCCTAGTTTGCCGCATTTTGAGGAGAGGGCATGAGTTGTTAAGCTGTCTAAGGTTGTATGTTGCTGCAGTACTGAACAGACTGGAAGGTAGTGTTGAGAAGGTGTCATTCTTGATATGTTTAAATATTTGAGAGGCATAAAGAAAAGTCAGCAAGTTAATTCACAGGTAGCCAATTAGCATTTTCAATAGTTTTACAGTGATGGTTATTTCTTGGGGAGAAAATGTATCTGCAAATGGCATTTAAAATTGACTGAATGGCGAATACATTTCTTTTAGAAGCTGCAGCAATTAGCAGGAGACAGTATTCTAGCTGAGCCAGTAAGACACAGAGTCTGGATAGAAAGGGGGAAACCCTATTAGCCCACAATAGGAGAGAGTTCATTTTTTTTGTGTGTGTCATCCAAGTGCAGTTGGAATTTTAGGAAGGGGTCAAACCATATTCCTAGGTATTTGAATTAAGTGACATTTTCAATAGTGTTATTAAGATGGTCGTGGAATTTAGAGGCCTGTAAGTAGTCTAGTACCAAAAGCCTTGTTTTTGTTTTACAGGAGTTTAGCAGTAATTGTTTATCACTGACCCATTGAATAAGGACATGAAAATCAGCCTGAGGTTTGAGTTCAAGAGAAGAGACAGAATGGTTGGACCAGAACAGGACCATGTCTTCAGCATAAAGCAGGAGAGGAAGATGGGGTAAGTCAAAAGGGAGTTTGTTAATGTGGAGAGAAAAGATACTTGGGGGGACACCTTTCTGCAGAGCTACGAAAGTACAAGTTAATGAATTGAAATTAACTGATAAGTGGTGGTTAGGGAGGTAGTTTTCGAACCGGGCAGTGTGTCATCACTAATGCTTATTTCAGTGAGATGATCTAGGAGAACTGAGTGATCAGCAAGGTCAAAGGCTATGGTGAGGTCAATAAAAATTGCTCCAGTAATTAAGCCTTTGTCCATTCCAAGAAGAATGTTGTCACTGAGTGTCTAGATAGCTCTGGATGTACTATGACCAAGTCAATAGTCATGCTGCTTTTGAGAGAGAAGTAGTATTGGTTGATTTACCGAGTGAATTGCAGTTAAGTAATTTTCCAGAATCTTTTCTAGGGAAGAGAAAATAGAAAAGTGCAAATGTCTGATGGATTTGGAGATACTGAGTTTCTTAGAGAGTGGTTTTACAATGGCATTCTTCCAGATATTATGTATAACATTAAGTGCATACATATATTATGTGTAAATGCAAATGCAGGAGTTAGACAAAAAGATAATATAGCAATGTCTGTGCTATAAAGGTCAAGATTAAATGCCACCTAACTAGTCCCCACTATGTTTAAGGCTTGTGAACAGTGCATAAATTGTGTGCAATATGATTGCCTGGGGGCAGTGAAACAGGGCTGAACAACTCACTGAGCCAGAAGTTCCCAGCCTATAGGAGCTTACTGTTAGGTGGTAAACATGGCAACATGATGGTGCACTACATGGTAGAATAGTGGCCATGCCATGCAGACACTGCCACAGATGTCCAAAAGTAATGTACATAGGACTCTCAAACCCGGTGGTAATAATATACCATAACATAGGGCAACTACCATGAAACGACAACTGGCAACCTGTCAGAAGCATGTTATGTCAAGTGGAACTAGCAGAAGCAGTGGAGATGGAATGGGCAGCTGAAGAGTAAGGCATAGCAAACTAACCAGAGCACCTTGTAGTAACAGCAGCTATATAGAGAAGGACTTGGCAATGAATAAAGTCAAACAGTCAGGTCCAAAGTAGATGATGACGCTGCTGATGGTGTACTCACTGCTGGAACAACCTGCATCACCATGCCACTTGAGAGTCACTGGCAACAGAACAGTTCAACCTGCATTGATGAAGTATGTGACATATAATGCAAAACAAAGCCACATGCAATGGTTACAATAAATGGCAGCAATGCAAACATGAACAGTTAAGTGTCTAAGAAATATGTATCTGTAACATCAGTGATATATGTGCACCCATTGCCTGGACAGTCTGTCACCACTGGAAAATCAGCTGATTGTCGTTATTTCACCAGGTGTTGAAAATCAGAATACAAAAAGAAACGTCCATGAAACTACATATAGCTGACCAATAATGTCTTTCTGTGGACAAACAACTACTAGTTGCTACTTTATTTTGCAGAAACAGGCCAGTGTTTGCTTATTTTGCAAGTTGAACTGGTGTACTTCAGGCTAATAGGGGACACAGTCCGCTGTGGTTAGGGCTGTTTTAATCTGCAGTCACTACTTTATTTTGCAGAAACTCAGCTGACTGTAGAACTCTGACTCCCTTTCTGTAACTTCCTCTTCCCATTGGCTAAGAAGGTCATGTTGGCAACTCTTCAAGACACTGTACTGATGTCTGCACTATTCACAAGAATGGATGAGACCCATGACAGCACTCAATAGCCTGGCAAGGCAGTTCCAGGCATCTACTTTGCACTGGTGGCTTTCATAGGATTCCTTCAGTAGTTACTCTTTGTGGTTCCCTATGCAAAAAGTACCATAACAGTTTAGTTTATTTTCTGCATTATGCAACTCAGCCCCTGCAGAAGCTGTGGGCACTTCACTGGTTACTTTTTAGAAGAAAATTATATCAGATTCATATTGATGCATCATGTCATTGTTGTCTGATGTATATCAATGTGCAACCGAGCAGTGCAGTAAAGGCCAGTGCCACCATACAGTCAGGTATGAACAACCATTGTACCTAAACGTATTGCCCTATATAAACCATGTTGGTGCCCATGCTTGTAGCATAGTGCCCATAGGGTCAACAAGGTTGATTAAGAAATCTGTGGCCCCGTAGAGATCATGAACCTGCTCATGCATGAGCTGACCAACTCACAGTCTTAAGTGCATGTGCATGGTCAAGCATGAACTTTACTGCACAGTCTGGGGCTGGACTGCATTATGATGTGTATGTATTTTAGAATTATTTACTGCACAATCTTTGTGGTATGAGCCTTGAAACTGAATGAAAAAACGTCAGTGGCCATTGCAGTGCTCATTGCACTACTGCATTTTGCAGGAACAGTTGAAAAAAAGAGTTGTGTTATATTTTTTCTCTATTTATAGTGGAAAAACTAATCTACAGCTGCTGTGGTAATGGTATTACCAGTTGCAAGTGGATAGAAGGGCTGAATAACTGTAGTAATCTTTTGTTGCTGAGAAAGAGGGTTGTGCTAGAGATACCTACTGACAGGGTGTTGGTAGGGCACAAGGATGTTTGTGATGGAGCTCTTCATCAGTAAATAGCTATAGTTGTCAACAGATGATAGGTGTGTAGACTATCTGCAAAGGAAAGGGAACATGGGCTCTAGGCAGGTGGAGAGATTGAATGGACAGCTATAAGACTCTCTTATTTTTGGAGGATGTGGAGCACAGGGAGGGTTGAAGTGATGAACAAGGCAAGACAGAAAAGGACTGAGGTGCAGGCAGCAGTAGCCCACTAAGGTATTGTCTGTGGGACTTCGTGAGGTGCATAATAAACCCTGGTAGGTGGCTCAGACAGACAGCACTGTTTTGCAATGCACAGTGTCTGCATTCACAAATCAGATATGCAATGTGGTGGACAAGGTAAGATGGAATTGGCACACTGGATGACTAATTTTGGGCTGTAGCACATGATAGCTGTGATTTCTTGGGAACAGATGAGTGTGGGCTTGTGTCAGGGTGCATGTCACAATACAGTCCATCCCCATGCTGCCCAAATGCACCACTGTTGGGAACTGTCTGTTCATATCAGGGTATGATAGGTATAGCACCTTACGGTGCTGCAGCTGCCACATGGGTGTATAACTACCATGGACACTGCTGTGTGCATTATGTATCAACTGACTGACCACAGCTGTATGTTTACATTTACAGGTACAGTGAATATATATTTTTTTTAAAACACCTACTTCTCTACTAGGTAGCTAAACCCGCGGCGGTCTCCCCGCACAGTGTGTGCACCACATTTTTAAAACTAAAGATAGAGTATCATTTAAAACAGCCCTAACCACAGCAGACTCTGTCCCCTATTAGCCTGAACTACACCAGCTGAACCTGCAAAATAAACAAACACTGACCCGTTTCTGCAAAATAAAGTAGCGACTGCAGATTAAAACAGCCCTAACCACAGCAGACTGTGTCCCCTTATTAGCCTGAACTACACCAGCTCAACCTGCAAAATAAACAAACACCGGCCCATTTCTGCAAAATAAAGTAGTGACTGCAGAGTATGTCTAATGTAATTTATGACTATTCCATGTGCTACAGTTTTATTCACTAAGTTTGTGAAACTTGGCTTAATCTTGTGATGTGCACACTAACTGGAGAGACCGGATACCTTATTAGCTCTTTCTCCCCCTTCCGTTTGTTTTCTAATCTAAGAGATAGTGGTCCCTTAACCAGTATTTGAAGACCTCTGTTTGTGCTTAACGGTTTGTAGTGGTAAACCACCAGCCACATACAACAAGGTAGCCCACCCTTCATAGTGACCACTCTGCAATACTTATATTTGCAGGGCTCAAACACATAAAGTTGCTTAGTGGATGTTAGATGCCATACTACGGTGCTAACATCCAGGTGTAGGGCCCACGCTGTTCTCTAATTTAAACTTACTTATAGGTTTTCACTGACCTGCAGATGGAATTCCTCCTACTGTTAGTTTTTTGTGGAATTCTAGCTCTGCTCTGCTCTGCCATGTAGAAGTGGGGCAATTTGTAATTCCATCTATATCTGAGTATTACCTGTGCTATGCTAGACTTTCTGGAATTACATCAGTACATGTAACCACTCACCCTACCTCCAGCCAATCACCCAAGGTTATAACTACCCCTAGGCTCCAAAGCGCCATTTTCAAAACACCTACTTCTCTACTAGGTAGCTAAACCTTAGGCACTCTCCCAGCACAGTGTGCACACCACATTTTTAAAACTAAAGCTAGAGTATCATGTAAGTAATTTGTCTACTGTTTTTTTTTAAAAAGAGAACCTATAGCTGTGCATGAGCTCCTATAATTTGTGTTTGTTGTATATGTGACATTAGCAACTAGCGTCTGCTGTATAGTATTGTGATGTCGATGTTTGTTGCATAGTTAACTGTGACCATTTAGGGTTGCTGCTCCCTTAGACTGCTTGTATTAAGTCATTAAACCTGCACTGAATTGAAGCTACTTGCTCTACATTTATATAGCTTATGGCAGAATTTTGTTTTGCATTTGTAACCTACTTAGAACTAAGCAGAGATTTTATTATCAGGCTGTATTTTGATTGAATTTGAAGTTATATGCTTTGTATTATATATATCTCACGGCATTATCTTGTTTAGCATTGAAACCTGCCTGAGCCTAAGCTGCAATAGTATAAAGAAATAGCCACGTTATGCGCTTGAAACTGTGTGTATATACCACGTCTTTATAGTAGGCACCCTGTAGAGTCTAGTTGTAGCCCAATTAAAGACAAAGCATTATAACAAAGTCACATACTTTACTGTAACGAAACCTGGGCTTTGCTTTGGCTAACTGACATCTGTTACTAGCTGTTATTGGTCTCACAGTAATGTTTGCTGCTCGTTAGGCAGTATTTTTATTACCTAATATGATGTGTTGTGTGTGTAAGTTTTCTTGTTAAAGTTCCGTGTCCCCTGAACCTATATCTCCCACATTTTGTTCTACAAGTTAAAACAGCTCTAACCACAGAGGACTGTGTCCCCTGTTAGCCTGAACTACACCAGCTCAACCTGCAAAATAAACAAACACCGGCCCATTTCTGCAAAATAAAGTAGCGACTGCAGAGTACGTCTAATGTAATTTATGACTATTCCATGTGCTACGGTTTTATTCATTAAGTTTGTGAAACTTGGCCTAATCTTGTGGTGTGCACACTAACTGGAGAGAGCGGTGGATACCTTATTAGCTCTTTCTCCCCCTTCCTTTTATTTTCTAATCTAAGAGATAGTGGTCCCTTAACCAGTATTTGAAGACCTCTATTTGTGCTTAACAGTTTGTAGTGGTAAACCACCAGCCACATACAACAAGGCAGCCCACCGTTCATAGTGACCACTCTGCGATACTTATATTTAAAGGGCTCAAACACATAAAGTTGCTTAGTGGATGTTAGATGCCATACTATGGTGCTAACATCCAGGTGTCGGGCCCATGCTGTTCTCTAATTTAAACTTACTTACAGGCTTTCACTGACATGCAGACGGAATTCCTCCTACTGTTATTTTTTTGTGGAATTCTAGCTCTGCTCTGCCACGTGGAACTGGTGCAGCTGGCGCAACCCGCTCCATTCGCCCTTTACTTTGCTCGGGAGTACGCCGCTCCTCTACCCTACCCCCATTCCCATTCACCCCATTCCAGCTAGATTTATACATCCATAAACCCCTCCCCTACCTACCTCAGCAACTACAAACCAATTGTCTTACACTCTCAAACTCCACCCCATTTTCAAATCACATTTAATTGACACCTACTCTCCATAATAAGATGCCCTCCCACACAAACACACAGTCACACAACAAACATTATTCTCATTCCTAGTCTCTTTATATCTCTAACTCTAATAACCTTAACTACCACTGCATATTCCACCTTGCTCTCATTAACTCAAACATCTAGTACACAAACCTTTCCTCAACCTCTTAACAGAAATAGTTATTCAAACATTTCACCCTCCTTATTCCTACACAACACTTATAACCTAGATAAGATAAAACGTTTCCCTACCCATTCCAAACTCAAAATAAGCAATTATCATCTTCACAAACCACTTTCACATAAAAATTACACAAAATGCTATTATTCATCTTCTCCTCTTGCTCACACAATGTGGTGACATCCACCCCAACCCTGGCCCTAAATCTTCAACTAACTCAAAAAGCCTACAGCTTCAACTTGTAACGATAAACCCACGTAGCATATGTAACAAAATTTCTGAGTTCCGCGCATGGCTATCCACTCACACCCCAAATACTGTAGCAGTAACAGAAACTTGGCTAAAACTTCATATTGATGATACTGAAATTCTTTCTCCAGGGTACAACATTATTCATGCTGATAGACTCCACAAAAAAGGTGGTGGCATAGCACTAATCTACCAACACAGCCTTTACAATCTATCCCAAACTACTCCCCACTTTTGGCAATCTAGAACTCTTACTAACTTCCCTTCACATCAACAATAACAAACAAATAATTATAGCAGTAATCTACATCCCACCAGGGCAAAATATCCCCCTCCTAGAGGACTTTTTATCTTGGGCAAACCAGAACATCTCACAGGAAACCATTATTCTAGGAGATACAAACATTAATTGGCTAAACCTAACAACCAACTGTTCAGTCAACCTCATAAATCTACACAGCTTATTATGACTCCTACCCATGGCCTATCCACTAGATCAGAATCCACCCTAGACTGGATATTAGTATCTCACCCACAAAATTATTCCAACTCAGGCACCTTACCTAACATACTAAGTGATCACCTCCCAGCATTCACCCATAGGACCCACTCTCAAATATCAAAAACACAGACCTACAAAACATCTAGAAACCTCACCCACTTTGACCCAGACAAATTTGTAAGCATCCTAAAAACCCCAAATTGGCTCCCAATAAAAACTCACCCTCAGATGAAGCTGTTAACTATTTCAACAAACTTTTTCTGGACACACTAAATAGCTTAGCCCCTATACGAACCAAAGGTACCAAGGCCAACCATGTCCCTTGGCTACGCAAATCAACAAAACAAAGCCTCCTCCATAGAGATAAAGCATGGAAACAGTGGCAGAAATCTAAAACTAAATAAACCGAACTTACTTATAAGCAACTCCGAAATAATTAAAAAAACACTAGTCATACAGGATAAGAAAAACTACTTTACCTCACAACTATCCACCACAAACAACAATCCAAAAAAGTTTTGGAAATCAGTGTCCACATTACATAATCCTGGCACTTTACAAAATCCATCCCCCGCACCTGATAAAAGTCCACAGCAAATCTCTCATGATCTTAACACCCATTTCATTACTACTATTCAAAACCAAATCAAAGACCCTACAACAAATTCTGCACATATTAATAAAACTTCCCCTACTCTAGACTCCTGCATTAATAATCTAACAGCACCTTCATTCTCCATCCAATCAATTCCAACCTCACAAATATGCAAACTTCTAAATAAACTCAAGCCTCTTTCTCCGCTGACAACCCCCCCTTGAATATTTAAAGCTAGAATCAAGCGCAATTGCATACCCAGTCAGTATTCTAATTAATTGATCTCTCTCTGAATGCTATGTTCCAAACTTATGGAAAAAAATCTATCATCACCCCACTTCACAAAGGTCGAACTTCCCATGACCTATCAAACTACTGCCCTAACTCAATACTTTCACCACTATCAAAAATATTAGAAAAATGTGTACACACGCAGTTACTTAAACACCTCCTAGACAATGACTCACACAACATGGCTTCCGTCCAGGGCATAGCACAATTACAGCTCTGCTTTCTTTTACTGATACTGTTAACAAAGCCCTTGACACTGGTCTCCATACCTCAGTAATCCTACTAGATCTGTCAAAGGCTTTCGACACAGTATCACATAACAAATGATTACACCAAATATCAAAACTAGGATGTTCCCTAAATTCTGTCAAATGGTTTACCTCCTACCTCAATAACAGAGAGCAATCAGTAAAATGGCAAAATGCGCAATCTACCTATCAAAAAAACAACATAGGAGTCCCTCAGGGCTCCATTCTAGGACCACTACTATTCAATATATTTATCAATGACCTTCACAAAGTCTCTCAAATAGGAAACTTGATCCAATATTCTAATGATTCGACAATTATATCTTCTGCTGACAATTTCTCTGACCTTCTCAAAATAACCCCAAAAGCTTTTACTTCTATAGAAACTTGGCTAAATAATTCTTAACTGTTGCTAAACACCAAAAAAACAAGACTACTTCTATTTGCCTCAAAACCATGAAGCATAAACTTTAAGAGTTTTTCTAAAGATGGAACTGAAATAGAACTAGCTAAAATGGCTAAACTTCTAGGTATGACAATAGACGACAAACTTACCTTTCAAACACATATTCATAGCATAATAAAAAAAGTGCACTTTAAATTAGGTAAACTATATAAACACAAATTATACCTCAACATGCAAACCAAAGCTAAACTAGCAAGTGCCTTGCTCCTCCTTCCCTCCTATATGGAAGTGCTATCCTACCAACCTACTCTCATCCATTAGTAATAAGCTGCAATCCTGCTATTATAAAATAGCTAAATTTGCCTCAGGAAAACCAAACCACACACACCACTGTAAAGTAATTGCAGAACTTAACTGGCTCGAATTCTCGAGCCATATTTCCTATACCCAACTAACACTAGCACATAAACTAATTTTCAAACCCCACCTCTGCCCAGCACTTCACTTAGTCCTGCAAACTTACACTCCTACTTGGTCACTTAGATCATCTCAGAAGTAAATAATAAAGGTTACAAAACCAAACAAAAGAGCTGGGCAAAGTCTGTACTCCTGTAATATAGCCAAACTTTGGACACATTACCCTCCCATATAACTCTAATGGAATCTTCAAAACTCTTTAAATCATCACTCAAGCTACATTACCAGGAAAACTGCACAACAATCAGACCTCCCTTAGCCTCCCTATCCATACTAAGCTATCCTAAGTGGCACACACAATTTACCTCATTATATTCTTCTGCCCTTTACTGCCTGACTTTTCTCTCCTTCTCCTACCTCATGCTAAACTGTCCTAAGTGGCACTCAGTTATCACCAGATTACATACCTCTGCCCATTACTGCTTGACTCTACTCTCTTTCTTGCTTCCAAACCTACTGAGAATTTTTTTTCCGAATAAGGAACTATAAATGTGTTTCATTTTAAATGTTCTATGTTGAATGTGCTACCACAAAGGTACATAATGTGCAAATGTATTTAAATGTTCTATGTTGAATGTGCTACCACAATGGTATATAATGTACAAATGTTTTTTTTTCTTTAACTGAATGTGCTACCGTGGAGCTTTTCTCCCCGGGCCTCCACTGAAAATGGGTCAATGGCCCAGTGGACTTTCCCGGTCAACAAATGTCAATAAATAAATAAATAAAATAAAACGTTTACACACCCCTGTTAAAATGCCAGGTTTTTGTGATATAAGAAATGAGACCACAATAAATGATTTCAGAACTTTTCCCACCTTTAATGTGACCTATAACCTGTACAATTCAATTGAAAAACAAACAAATTTGTAAGGGGAAAAAAATATAAAAAATAAAAAAAAGTACAATAAGCTGGTTGCATACGTGTGCACATCCTTAAACTAATACTTTGTTGAAGCACCTTTTGATTTAATTACAGCATTCAGTCTTCTTGGGTAGGAGTATATCAGCATGGCACATCTTGACCTGGCAATATTTGCCCACTCTTGCTTGCAAAAGTGCTCCAGATCTGTCACATTGCGTGGTCATCTCTTGTGCACAGCCCTCTTCAGGTCACCCCCACAGATTTTATATTGCATTTAGGTCTGAGCTCTGGCTGGGCCATTCCAAAACTTTAATTTTCTTCTCGTGAAGCCATTCTTTTGTTGATTTAGATGTATACTTGGGGTCATTGTCGGATTGAAAGGTGAAATTCCTCTTCATCTTCACCTTTGTAGCAGATGCCTGAAGGTTTTGAGCCAAAAGTGACTGGTATTTGGAACTGTTCATAATTCCCTTCACCTTGACTAAAGCCCCATTTGCAGCTGAAGAAAAGCAACCCCAAAGCATGATACTGCCACCACCACACTTCACCGTGGGGATGGTGTTCTTTTGGTGATGCAAAGTGTTGTTTTTGTGCCAAACGTACCTTTTGGAATTGTGGCCAGAAAGTTCATCCTTGGTCTCATCAGATCATAGCACATTTTCCCACATGCTTTTGGGAGACTTGATGTATTGTTTTGCAAATTTTAGCCAGGCCTGGATGTTTTTCTGTGTAAGAAAAGTCTTCTGTCTTGCAACCCTACCCCATAGCCCAGACATATGGAGAATACGGAGATCGCTGTCACATGTAGTACTCAACCAGTACTTGCCAGAAATTTCTGTAGCTCATTCAGTGTTGCTGTAGGTCTCTTGGCAGCCACCCTGACCAGTTTTCATCTTTTCTTTTCCTCAATTTTGGAGGGACATCCAGTTCTTTGCAACGTCACAGTTTTCTCATATTTTCTCCACTTTTTGATGACTGCCTTCACTGTGTTCCACGGTATATCCAATGCTGTGGAAATGTTTTTGTACTCTTCTCTTGACTGATACCTTTCAACAATGAGATCCATTTGATGCTTTGTAAGCTGTCTGCGAACCATGGCTTTTGCTGTAGCAGGCAATTAAGTAAATGTCAGGAAAAACCTACTAGGACAGCTGAACTTTATTCAGGATTAATCAGAGTCTCTTTAAATGATGGCAAGTGTGTACCCAAGAAGACTGAATGCTGTAATTAAATCAAAAGGTGATTCAACAAAATATTACTTTAAAGGTGTGCACCCTTATGCAACCAGTTTATTGTACGTTTTTTTTTTATTTTTTATATTTTTCCACTAATAGATTTGTTTATTTTTCAATTGAATTGTACAGGTTATAGGTCACATTAAAGGTGGGAAATGTTTTGAAATGATTTATTGTGGTCTCATTTTTTTATATCACAAAAACCTGGCATTTTAACAGCGGTGTGTAAATGTTTTATATCCGCTGTAGATAAGTGGTGCCTAAGGACTGCACGTGCCTAGAAAAGTTCTCCAAGGCACAGACTAATGGATAACAATTACCAGCCAGAAATAAGAGTGACTGGACCTTCTGTGAATTTTTATGGTATGAGCTGATGATAGATTTGAATGAAATCAGTGGCCTTACCAACACAACCCATAAGGTCCATTACAGGGTCACAGATATGAACCTGCATGTCAACCAGAAAGCCTATGCCATAACACAGGACAGTATGACCATGGGTGAGAAGTCTACTGACACTGACCAACCTCACCACCATGGAGAAGTTCCTCTTGGTCTTGTCTGCGGTGGATGATGGGACCATGATACTCAAATGTGGAATATGAACTGGATATACTACCCTGTGTCTCTATTGGGAATGCATCAGGTCGATACTTCTTTTTATCAGTAAGACATTTTTGTAGCACGTCTATGTTATAAACTTAGGGATACTCAGCAACACCATATTTCCACTACGCACATCTGAGATATAGGCACAAAGGCATACCAAACAATGTATGTTTATTTAAATTCATTGCAGAGCTGTTATTGTACCATTGAAGCATCCCAGGTTGAATGAGATAATCATATATTAATATTCTTACACATGGATGGTTGTTTACTTTTACAGGTGCTACAGTTATAGAGTCATCTGCCATGAAACAGGGTATGCCTGACATTGTTGCTACACCAGATAGTGATAGTGATGGTGGCTTTACAATAGCACAGTCTGAGGTCTCAGTGCCACTGTCAGTAGTGGTGAATGTGGAGGACACAATAATGCCCACATTCCATGACATAGCTCTCCTACCTGTTGAACCTATCCTCACCTCTCCAGAAAGACAGGTCATGTCCGACACTCCTATATAGGAAACAACCCTATCCCCTCCCAATGCATCTGCAGTGATAAGTGGTTCTTCCCAAGAGCAGAGGGACAGGGGTCAGTAGCAGTGGGCTGGTGGTCATCACTACCAAGTTTCGGGTCTATGTCACTTCATTGAAAGATTAATTCTGTAAATGCCTATTCATCGAACCCTAATCGTAGAACACCCTTTCATCGAACATTTACATCATCAAAACTTTTTCATAGGGAATGAAACTACTTGGCCACCACTGCATTTGTAACAAACAATACATTATTTTAAACTCACCACGCCCTCAATTATATATACCAACTCTGAGATCCCACTGCACTGGCGAAAATGGCAAATTTGTAATGCCAACCAACCAACTCCCTTCCCTAGGAAAAAGTTTCAATGATGTAAACGTTCGATGAAAAGGTGTTCAGTGATTAGGGTTCCATGAATAGGCATGCACGGAATTAAGCTTTCGACGAAGTGATAGGAAACCCAGCTTCTGCTCATTGCCTGAAACAGATGTCGCAATGGATATTGCACAGAGATGTGGAGGGCAGTCATCCAGGCACATGTGGATGCCACTATCATTTTGGCAAAGATGTTAGGCACAATGCACAGTCTGTGTGATGACATAAGGGTTAGCATGTTATGCATGGGTCAACTGATTGTCATTTAAGTGGTTCTTCCAAAGAATAAAGTCACTGGGATCTGGAGCATCAGGCTGGAGGCCATCACTACCACAGCTTCTGGTCAATACCTGAAATGGGTGTCACAATAGGTATTACACAATAGATACGGAGGGCAATCATCCAGGCACAGATAGATGCAGTGTGCAGTCTGTGTGATGATAGAAGTATTGGTATGTTATGCCTGGATCAACTGACTGGCATTTTAGACAGACATCTGGGTGGCTTCACTGTCTGCATGCAGCAGGTCTGACACCATTCTTCTGGCTTCCACTCATTTTCATCAACTGTGGATGCACTTCAAATGGCAGGTGCATTAAGATCATATACTGTTATTTCCTTCACACCATTCACCAGTGGTATTCCTGGTGCAGCATTGTGTGGATGCGTGCAGAGGAGTGGAAATTGTGGTGCTCAGGCACAACTCGCACTACCACCTATCTTTTTCCAGACTACCTGGAAATCAAACTGATTGCTCGGTAGTCTGGAAAGCACTGTACAAACTCCAGTATTCTGTTTTAAAAAAAGAAGCAGACTATCGGAGATTGTTAAATAGGTAGATTTGCTATGATTTTTTACAGTAAAACATAGTAAATTGGCAGAAAAAAGCATCACAAATGGCAAAAAGAGGGTGATCCACTTCATCTGACATGAAAATGACTTCATTAAATGGGTGGAAGGTGGGAGGAGAGCGGTGAGGAGGTGGGTAGGGTTTGGGAGGTGTGAGGTGTGGTCTTGGTCCAATTTTAGCCACAATGAAAGGTGGCAACCCTAGGCACATTACATGACAGGGTGGTCAGAGTATTATGGTTTTCTTTCTTCCTTGCTGCTGGGTATTGGTGCCAGTGCCATTCCTCAGAGATGATGCACCTGTGGTTGGGATGTTCACAGTCTGCATCATTCCCACCTGAGATCCCAGAATACCTGTCACATGCATATACATAGAGTGCAACCCCATCTACCGGAGTTGTGTCCCCTGGAATCCATTCTGAACAAAATAACAGTACTGCTGGATAACCCACCCCTCTCAAAAAGCACTGCTCTCCTTCTACACAGTATGCCCAGCTTCCCAGTCATCTCATACACTCCCTTCCACAATCCTTCATTAACCCTGTTCCACCACTGTGCTCATTTCTGGTTCCTGTCACTGTGCCCCTCCCCACTTGTGTATATGATGACAGCTGTGCCCTATCCTTACTGTTGTTTTATATGGGTAGGTAACATCTGATGCACAGTATGGTCAGTAAATGCAATGTACAGCATACCCTAGGTGTGGTACTGCATGCATCAGTTTTAACCTTTATTGTTTTGACCAGATGCTGTCTCTTTACTAGAGCATTACACCCACCTCTACCTCATATGGTCTTCCCCTGAAACACCTCCATCACAGCATTCTGGTCTCTCTGGTTCTCTGATGGCAGTCCCCTGCTCTAGATGTCTTTGTATCATCAGTGTTGTGCAGAACTGTGTAGGCAACAGATATCTTGCTGTAGATCCCTGAAACATGCTGCAGCACACTACCACAGGAATACAGCCAGCAGAAATGGAACTTCTGAATATAGACTTAATGAGGTTGCAGTCTGCTGCAGGGTGCTGTACTGCACCCCTCAGTCATGATCTGTGGGCTGTGTATCAGTACCATCAGCCATGGCTCCAGGGCACATCCAGTATTGCTAATAAGATGTCCCTGTGGAAGGTCACCTCGGTCAAATTGCTGATATAGGTCAGATGTGTGCCCAATGTGAAAACTGTGGGAACTTTCTGGGTGTCATGCAGACATGTTGTATATAATACTCTACATTGCAAACCATCTGACAGTTGTTGGAGTGGAAACCCTTCTGGATGATAGTGATCTGGGTACAATTAAGAGCTCCTAGAACCTCAAGGAAACAGGCTATTTCATAGAACACCTGGAAAGTGTTTTTCATCCTCTGTGGTTCTTAGGAGCCATATATATTCCTTAACATACTGCAACATGACATCAATGAAGTGATGAAGTATTCCTGGATGCCTATGATGCACCCACTGTGTCTTGTGTTGGTTGCCAGAATTTTCCTGTATCAAGGATTGTCAAAAGCTAAACAAATGATGGTATCCACATGGGATTCCATATCAGGAAAGCACATGTCTGTCAGCTGATATATGGAATTTTTGCCCACACAATAGCATTCAACCATGTCCTTTCAGAGAAGTGATGATATGTTAGACATAATTAGGTCCTTCTGCAAAGCAGAAGGTGACAGTGTGTCCTGTGACAGAAATTAGTTGCCAGAATGGCATCTGACTTGTACATTTTGGCTAATATGGCTGCTACTCCTAGCACTATAGCATGGTCTGTCAAGGTGTACAGTCTCATTGGTGGCTGCAATCTCTATGCAACAAACATAGATATCTCTCAGTTTGCAGATAACTATGTTCTCCTGCAGTCTGACAGTAAATGTCAGAGCTTTAAGGCTGCAAGCTGCTATGAAGTCTCCCTTTACACCTTGAGTTTGTTTCTCACTACTTCCCTTTTTGTACTGGGTGAGTCTAAGATGTTATTTTAACCAGTCCACTGACCATAGGTTACTCTTGAAAACAGGTAGTTATACAAAGAGAGCTTATGTGGCTGACAAATAAAAAGAATTTTAAATGTATGTGTCAACAAATACCTGCACAGCCATTGCACTAACAATATGGCTTTTCTTGGTGTTCACAGAATGGTTGTGCAGCTAATGTTTATTAAGTATATTATATGTTTATATTTATATATGTATGTGTGTGTTTTCTGGGTGAATGTTTAAAATATTGAAATGCAGATCCTGAATGGCCAAATATCCAGACTTACATATACTTAGTCTGAGATTGCCATTTCTTGGAATAGTCCCTTTTTCTATGTGGTATGGCAATCTCAGAATTGGAATATGTAATTTTGGGAGGGGGGGGCTGTTTCCCACATTGGCGGGTGCAGGGGGCAAGCTTCCCCTAAGGTTTTTTTTTCGGTTTGGCAATTTGAGTCTCACCATTTCAATAGTGTTGTGTGTATATATATATATATATATATATATATATATATATATATATATATATATACACACACACACACACACACACACACACACACACACACACACACACACACACACTTGAACTTGCAGGCCCACATGTATATGTCTTTATAAGAAATCATACAATATGGTCTTGGACTCCCTAAACCTTCCTGAGTGAATGTTCCTTGGAGACATCCATAATCAAAATGACTGATGATGGTAGCTATAGCATATGAATGGCAGTAATAAACAGGTGATGGGAATAATACATGTTATATAGTGTTAGTAGTGAATGACATGATAACATGAATAAAGATATACTTTGTAGCATATGTTGTAGCATTAACTAGAATGCTAAAACATATACAAAATATGTTGTAGCATTAACTGGAATTAAAATGTGTATGCAGCAAATAGTAATATAATGCCAATGTCCTTATAACCTTTAAATAGTGGATCTTTTTTTGCTTTCTCTCTCTCTGTATGTGCATACACATCAATTATATAAAATGCAGATACACACAAATATATATATATATATATATATATATATATTGCTATAAATATAGATATACACACATATATTTTGGTTTTGATTGTGCATTGTATAGTTTGCTTTCTGCGAGACTGCAAGTGTGTCATGTTTTTGCAAAGACAGAAGCTCTGGAATGAATATAAAAAGGTCGAAAACACATAGCATGCTGTTTTCAACTTGTGATCTCATTTTTTGTATTCCTCTATCCCTGGCTTCACATGCTGTCCTTTCACACTGCTTCTTACCCTTAGGTCATCTATCCAGGTGAATTTGATTTGTTTGTCTCACATAGCCTTTCTGGCACACCACTGTAGTATGGTTGGTCGCCCTGACAGTGCAGTAAGAGTAGGCAGCTGATTTACCTGTTGTAAAACTACCTTCTGAGTACTGAGAAAACAAACCTGATTTATATTGCTGTCATTTAAATCTGAAATTGATGCGGAGATGCCGACGGGGTGTTTCTGAATAAAATTTTATTACATCCTCTGTGCATTCCTTTTTTTTTTCTCCTTCCTGTTTAGCATTTTGTATTTGGGTGTCTCCAAGGAACATTCCCTTAAAAAAGGCTTAGGGAGTCCAAGACCACATTTTGTGATATTTTTAAGGACAACATAAAACATGCAGTACCAGCAGGATTGATTCTGACATGCAGCTTTTTAATGCATTGAGATCCAGTAGCAGATCTAAAATGTGAGAGTGTGTATGTGTGCATACTCCATCCTTTCCATGAGAAGTGCACTTTTAATGAGCTGCTGAAAAGTGACTTAGGCTACTGCATGGCCACAAACCTTGAATCACTACCCCCCTGCTGTTTTAAAGACCAGTTTCATCCTATTGTCAGTTTACAGGACAGCAGAGTATGAGGATTTAAGCTCACAGCTTCTGGCAGCCAGAGTACCACATTTTAATACTGTCTGTAGTTTTATGTAGTCTTGAGCAATGTGTTGCTATTTTTAATGGGGTACATTCCTGAGTGGTTGGTTTCTATGCTTAATAGAGTGTTTTTAAAGTAATCTGTTTATCAGTCTGGATGTTCAATGGGGCTTTTGTTTTATAGGGATTAGATGTAGCCTGTCTCTAATTTAGTAAATATTTTCACTCAAATAACTGAGGTTTCACAATTAACTGCTCTGAAGGTTGGTTATCTGCATTAAAAATCTCCGTGTCCAGTTTAGGATTTTACTTATTGAAATATACATTGAATATCTAGATTTTTTTAATGTTAGCAATCTGCACAACACATTGTTAATAGTAACTGATGTGTGTGTTTTTCCATTTGTTGTTTTGACAACTGGTATTATTAGTAGAGAGAGAGGGAGGGACGACTTGGGGCAAACAGAAAACATGTCAGGATTACATCATTCTATACCTCCCAGAAGGAAATGATTCAGAGAATTCCAGTGCTGGGGCAGTAATTAATTCTTTGTCTCAAGTGATCACCACGCTTTCCCACAAAACAGAGCTATTAAAACTGAATGAATAGAGAGAAAAAGGGGTACTCATAAGTTTCTTCCCACACTACTGTGTCTGTCTTTTCAAGCAGATACTTCAACAAGTGACTACGGGATACTAATAGTGGGCTACAATGTGTAGTGGTACATAATCTAAAAAGAAGAATTTATTCTATGGTAGAGTCTAACAGTGCATCTTTTTATTTTTTTGAAGAATAAAGGTATATCTCTTAAAAGATTTTCTAAGTGGGGAGGTGACAGTAATGCAAGTACAGTGAAGGCAGGAAAAATACCCTTGGTAGTTAACAATTGCACATACATTTTCATATATATTACACCTGCATATTCCAAGTAGATGTGCACCAGGTAGGACTGAAAACCCATGGTGTACTCATAGCCTCATTTTATTCTGCACAGCCAAACCATTTCATAACATTAAACAATCATTTATATTCCTTTTCGGCAGGTATACATTACAAGAGCTATATCATGCAGGACAGAGGGGAACTCTGTGATGTAAAAAAATGCATATGTTATTGGACAGCTGTGAGGCAACAGTTCATCAGGTCAGTGTGAGACTGCACATTCTCAGTGTATGTTTTGCCTTTTCATAATAAAATAAGAGGCATGTGCCATTTAAGTAGAGACTTTTGAAAAGTAATATCTTCCACTGTAATATGTGTGTCTTCAGATGTCTCTTTACAGGACTGAGTACAAATCCAGACAGTAACTTACGTAACTTAAGTAGTGGGGGACAAGAGAGTGGTATGAACAGTATTATGTATTATGGGACTATAAAATGTACATGTAACAGAATAAGACATTGGGTAGCAAAAGGAAAAGCCCATGTAATGAAGTGAAACTAAGGTGTGTATCCCACAGTATTATATTCTACAAATATCTCTCTACAGGTCTACACTTAGCCTGCATAATGGCAGACAACAACAGGGTCCCTTCTCACTTAACTGATGGCATTACTGTGTTGTATGGAATATCACTGTTAATACAGAAGCAGCTAACAGTTATATGTTTCACTACATAGCCTGAAAAAGCATTGTAGAAAGGCAACCATATGTGCAATATATGCTGCAAATATTTTTAATTCTGATAATACTCAACTGCAGGAATTTGCATAGTTTTAGTAATGGCCAGTAAATGCCTCAATGAGGCTGGTAACACAAAGTGTCTGTGTTATATATGCAGCATCCTGGCAAAAATATTAGATAGTGTCAAAGTGAAGAAATATATTTGCAGATATATTTTCAAGATGTTTTGTGTTTAGAAGTACCAAAATATTATTCATAGTTAGAAAAACAATCTAACTAGATCTGTTGGTGTAGAGAAATAAAAGCCTGACTATGATGCAGACAATCTATGTTTGACTAACTGATTGGGCACAAGAAGAGCTGAGGGGGAGAAGAATTAAGAGACAAAGATTGCCTGCCTCTCTTTCAGGGGACAGCCAAGAGAAGCATGTCCAAGACTTCCAAGATAGCTGCACATTCAGGGGGAGCATGATGTCTGATCAAATGTAATTTCAGTGAATGCAACAAAAGTGAGTGCTGTTTGCTGAAATTATGTTCAATGACCATGGAGTTTGCTTCTTTCTCCATCGTTGTGCAACCCAAAGTTGATTTATATAAGTCTGAGGGGGTGTCCCCCCACATGGGCAGGCCCCCATAAAAAATGTTGATTTATTTGTCAAAGTTGGTTTCGATGAAAAGTTTTCACGTTTTTTCATTCATCAAAACTACCTTCGATGAGTTGACGTGAATCAAATTCAGGAACAGGTTGATTAGAGTCCTCCCATTGTGAAAACTGAAAAATTAACCTGAACAGGGTCATGTAGTCCAAGGGTACCAAGTATGTAAGAAAATGAGTTCACAAGTTTGTAAAATAATAAAAAATGAAGTTTAATCACATTATTTCACATTAGTTAAGCGCTTTTGGTCCAAAAAACACTGTTCAGATTTGTTTGGAGTGGTTGCATGAGTACATACCTACCTATGGTTATTAAAATTGAGAAATTGCTAAAAAGCCAGTAAAAGTTATCCATTTGGATAAAATGTAGTTATTGGCTAGTTATTACACTGGTTGGAAGACAACAAAGAAGACATTTGGAGAAAGTAAACAAAATTTATAAGAAGAGAAGAAAAATCTCTGGCTAGGAACAACTTTGCAGCTACTCAGCAAGAAGCGTTTAAAGTTTCACCTTTAATATTTGATATAGCTTCCAGTAATTTAAATGAAAAAATGAAACAAATCCATCATAAAATTTAAAATGTACAGTTGTGTAAGTTGAACTTACCACAACAGTAGATGTTCAAATGATCATTGCTGCAGTAGCCTTATCTATATGGGTTTATTTCCTGCCAAGAATATAATAGCCAGCAAGCATCCAAACATTCCAAAGCTTCAGGGACCCTTCCACATGCCCAAATGTCAAGCACCTTGAGCTGAGCTGACTAAAAGACAAGTTTGTGTGTGAAGCACTTTAGAGCTTTTCTGCCAGTCAAGAGAGGGAGGGTGAGCCCTGAAAGGCCAATCCTAAGAACAACAAAAAACTAAATGTCTTCATCCTGGTTAAAAAAAAAATAAAAACATACACACAAAAAAAACATGGAGGGATGGAGGGAGGGAGCATACTGTAGCAGTGATCATTCGAACATTATTTATTTGTATTTGTTTACTGGAAGAGTCCGACTGGGTCTAAGAAGGCCCATTTTCAGTGGAGGCCTGGGGAGAAAAGGTCCATGAATTACAATGTTAACAGCAAAACAGTCTTTACATAAACATAGAGTGTACAGAACAAAAGCTATGAAAAAAAAAATGAATATAACATAATAATGGTAAAATAGCAAATAAAAGCAAACAAAATAAGCATAGTGAGCATTAACAAAATTTTGACCTAACAGAAAACATTTTGATCAATTACATAAATATACAAAAGTATTACTCATTTTAGATTGAGAACAATGCAGTCGACTGATAGGTAAAGAGAAGGTAATCAGGCAACTGGGACAGGAGTAGATAAATGGATGGAGAAAGTTAGGGGAGAGATCCAAGAAGAGGGTACATTAAGTATAGAGGGAAAAGCCAGAATAAAGAGGATGATTAGAACTGCTAATTGGGTTTGGTGCAGGAGCAAAGCCAAGTGTTATTAAAGTGTTCTGCAAGAAGTTGTTTGAACTTGTGAGTATTATTTGTGTTAAGTATGTTTTGAGGTAAATCATTCCAGGTTTTGGCAAGTTTATGAATACAGAGAATCCCTGTAGCTATTGTTTGACCTGTTGACCTTCAAGTGCTGTTTATTGGAAGAGCGCAGTGTTCTACTACTAGAGTAAGGCTAAACTAGGTTGCTGAAAGATGGGCAGTTGTCTGGGTAGTAAATGGTACAATGAGTTGGTTGATTAAAGGTTAGCAGGTTTGGTAGTTCTAACCAACAGAGTTGGTGTAGTACCTTACAGTGATGGGTTCTTGCAGGTTGGTTAGACGCAAATCTGGCTACTTTGTAGTAGGAGGATTCTAGTTTGTTTAGGTTGCATTTTCTTAAGGTAGTGAGAATGGGTGAGGCATATAAGAGGGTGGATAGTAGGTGAGTTCTGCAGCTGGCATGTTTGGTGAAGTCCATTAGAAAAGACTTTACTCTGTACAGGGAACCTAATTTAAAGTTCACTTTCTTGATAGTTAAGGACAGGTGCTTATCAAATTTGAGGTCTTTGTCAATAGTGACTCCTAACAGCTTTGTATAATCAACAGGTTCAATAAGTGTATTGTCAGTTGCATAAATGGTGAAAGAAGTAGTGTCCATGTTTTTTTTTCACTACTGGAGAAAAGCATAAGTTTTGTTTTTGAAGCGTTAAGAATAAGTTGTGAGTTATTAAGGTATTTTTCAATGCCCAGGAAGGGTTGTTGGGTTTTGCTGAGTACAGCAGGTAGTGATGGAACAGACCATAAAAGGGAAGAGTCATCCGCATATTGGACCAATGTAGCATGTTGGGTGGCTGAGTTTAGTCTATTAGTAAATATGGTGAAAAGGGGGGAGCCAAGAATGGAACCTTGGGGTACACCAACAGAGATAGGAAGAGAAGAGGTTTTGCCATTTAACTGGTTGTTAATGTTTGGTCAAATAACTAATAAACCAGGTAAGGGTAGAATGAGAAAGGTTAAAGGAGGCTAGCTCATGGATAAGATTTTTGTGGGATACCATATCGAAGGCCTTTGACTGAGAAATATAACAGACATAAGTAGTCCATTGTTCCTATGTTGATTTACTGTATTTATGAAGCTAATTAGGGCAGTTGTACTATTTTAGATTAGAAGCCATGTTGGGAGGGCGATAACAGGTTGTTTTTAGGAGGTAATTGAGAAGTTGTGAGTGAATGCATTTTTCCAATATTTTTGCTAGAGGGAAAAGGATGGCTATGGGCCTGTAGTTAGAAAAATCAGTGGATGTGCCGCCTTTGTGAAGAGGGATTACATTGGACACTTTCCATAGTAATTGGATGTATTGCTCAGAAATAGACCGATTTATACGGATGGATATAGGGTATGCAATAGCACTTGCAGCCAGTTTAAGGAATTTGTTAGGAAGCTGGTCAGCACTAGTGGAAGAGCATTTGAGTTTGGATAAGAGTTTTTTATGCAATGATTTTTTATAGGCTGAATGATGAAGGAATTAGCATTTATTTCAAGATTTGTAGGTAGAGATAATTGTGAATTGTTTTTATCTTTCAGTCGCTATAGTGTAGAGTTTACAAAGTAATTGTTAAATTGTGTGGCAGTGTTATCATGGGAGATTGTAGTACTGGGTCTAGGGGTTGTGACCTGACCAGGTTTTATGAGTTGGTTTATGGCATTCCAAAATTTCCTTGGGTTGTTATGGTGCCTATTTTGGATTGTTGTATAGTGTTGTTTTTTTGTCGTGCTTGATTTGCTTTTTTTTTACTAAATTATAAAGTTGTTTGTAGTTCTGCAGGGTGGTTGAGTTTTTTAAGAGTTGGTGATCATGCCATGCTTTGTCTCTTTGTTTGAGGAGAATATTTGTGTCAGCAGAAAGCCAGGGAATGTGTCTGTCTTTTAATTGAGCTAACATATTTAAGATAGAGAGAAATGTTTCATGATGTATTGAAGTGCTTGGTTGAGGTAGAGATGTTTTACGGGGGACCAGTTGACTTTCTGGAGAAGTGTGGCAAAGTTTTCTGGAGTAAAGTTAGTTTTGTTGCAGATAAGTTTGTATGTTATTTCTCTAGAGGTACGGTAGTGTTGTCTTAGCAGGTAGGTTGGTAGATGATCGCTCAGGCTGTCTGGAAGACATTCAGAGAGATAAGAGTCTGGATTTGATTAGTAAGGGACCAATCAATGATGGAATGTTTATTAGTATGTTTGTTAACCCTAGCTGGATTGAGAATTAACTAGTTAAAGCCATAGAGGTTTATATGGATAGAGGGATTATCAAAACCAGTAGTGTCACAGTAAAAGTTAAAATCACCCATTATAATAGTTTCTTGTCTTAGTGTTGAGGAAGACCAGCTTAGTAGATCTTCAATAGTAGATGGGTTGTTGCTTGGGGGTAGGTAGATGGCTATGATAATAATAATCTTATGGGGGTTTATTTGAAGATGGGTGATTAAAATTTCCATATTTGAAATAACTGGGGGGTGGGTGTTGAGATGTTGTACTTTTAAATGGTCTTTATAAATTATTGTTAATCCTCCACAGAGTTTGAGGGTTCTATCTTGTCTTTGGTTACTGTATCCTGGGTGTAGTATTTCCTGATTTAGAATGTGTAGTTTGAGCCAGGTTTCAGTTAAAATGAATGTATGTGGTGAGTAGTTGGCAATAGTAGCATGGAATTCATGAATCTTATTTAATAGGCTTTTTACATTAAAATTTAGTATTAAAAGGTCAGAGGAATTATAGTGCATGTTATTTATGCTAGTTGAAAGAGGTGCATCTATAGGTGAGTCACTCAGTGGGTGAGATGATGGACCTGGGTTGGGGTGTATATCTCCACATATAAATATGTAGTTTATCAAGAAGTCTCAGGAATCTGTACAAAGAGTTGGAATAGGAATTTCAATAAAGAACTTTGAATGGGATGAGATGAGTGCAAGAGTTGTTAGATGAGGTGATATGTTACAGTTGTATGAAGGGGTAGAGGAGTGGTGGATGTCTGAATAGGTTGGAGAGTGGATAACTATAATGTGGAAATTGTGATAGTGTGTAGAGATATAAATGGATAAAAGAAAGGATGTAAGTGTAGAGAATAAAAGTAATATATTTGGTGGAAGTCTTATCACCATTTTAGGGGAAAAGTCTTGAAAAAAATAGTAAATGAAGATGTCTAGAGGAAAACACTGTATAGATAGGGTGAGATCAGGCAGAGAAGAGAAACTGGATAGCTTAATTAAGTGGAAGGCAGGATTGGTGAAAACTAGATTGGATTGTATGGATTGGATGGGGGAAGGAGTGGGTGTATCAGAGTGAGTGTATAAATGTAAATAAAGTGAGGGTAGAATAGGGGAGTGGGATAAGCCTGAATTCTGATTAAAGCAAGAGAAAATTGTAATTTTAACTTACACAGCAGTACTATGTTCTTCATATTGAACACTGCTGCAGTAGCCTTAGCTATATGGGTGGATTATCATACCTAACTATACTTGGGAGGTGGAAGGAGAAGAGTCTAGGAGCCCCCGGAGAATGGTCTTAGCAAAGCCTGATATAGACCTATAGAAGGAATTACACTTATATAGCATTGTAAAAGTATGCACAGTGGACCAAGTGCCAGCTTCTAGAATATTTCTAGAATATGACCCTTTCCAAAAAGCCATAGATGAAGTCAAGGATCTGGTAGAGTGGGCCTTGACCCTGTCTGGAATAGATTTGTTATGTTGAGTATAATAAAAAGTAATAGCCTTAGACAACCATTTGGAAATATGTTTTTTTGACACAAGTTGTCCCTTCTTACCTTCACAAAAAATGAACAGTTGATCCAATGATTTATTTCTGCCAAGATGCTACCTGAGCTGTCTGTGGGCATCCAAGATATGGAGTATCGTTTCACCCTGATTTTTAGATTAGGAAAGAAAATGTGGAGCTGGATAGTTTGGCTTAAAGTAAACTCTGATACCACTTTAGGCGTAAATGAAGGATTAGTACTCAAAGAAACCCTAGCCCTGTGGAAAATGAAATAATGCTGACTCACCATAAGAGCTTGCAACTCAAATACCCTTCTTGCAGAGGTCAGAGCAAACAGTAAAACTGTTTTCCATATTAAGAACATCAAGTCAGCTAGATTAGTTGGTTCAAATGGAGCAAGTGTTAGCTTCTCTAACACAAAATAAAGATTCCCAAGGAGGGGACACCAGTTTTATAAGAGTCCTCTTATACAAATCCTCTTTCAAGAACATTTTGACATAAGACTGCATTGAACGAGAGGATCCATGGGCAGACATGCTGAAATGGCTAATAAACTTAGGCCACATCCCTAAATTTGATAATCCTGAACTACTCATAACTATCCTAAAAATAAATAACTTAAAGAGCCTGTGTATAGTAGTCATTTACATCCCCCCAGGTCAAAACATTCCAACACTTGAAAACATCCTATCTTGGATTCTACAAATATCTCTTACGAAATAATCATTCTTGGTGATGTCAACATAAATTGGCTATCTCTTACACCTACCTCTCCCACTGCCTCCATAAATTATTACATCCCTCAACTAGTAGCAACCCCTACAAGGTATGACAAAAAGAGCACACACGGATCAACCTTAGACTGGATTCTAGTATCCAATCCAAGCAAGTATACACAATCAGGTACTCTTCTTATCAGTCTTAGTGATCACCTGTCATCCTATACAATTAGAATATCAAAACATACTCCTAGTACACATGTATACAAAAATGTGACTATAGTAGAACATCGAATGTTCTAAATATCGAATGCTCTAAAGAGCGAAAATGCAGGACCTTGAACTTGTTATTGTGGGGGCTGTGCCCCTCCCCTGCTAAATATATATTCCAACTCCAAGATCGCACTACAGTGAGGAAAGGGAAATATTCCCATCTTCACTTTACTGCAATCTCAAAAAAAGCACTTTGAGTTCCTGCATTTTCACTCTTTAGAGCGTTCGATATTTAGAACATTCGATGTTGTAATACAGACCCTACAAGACTATCCATAACATAACATAAACTTCAGTATACAGACCTTTCTGAACATATTAAAATCCACTAATTGGTTGATCCTAAAAACTCTTCCTGTTGATGAAGCTGTACATCTCTTTAATACCAAATTCCTAACCATTCTTAATAGCTTAAAACTAAAAGAATCAAAACTAGTCACGCCCCACGGCTATCACGTGCCACCAAACAATTAATGTCACTAAGAGAAAAAGCCTTGAATGAATGGCAAAAATCTGAAAACCCTGACAAACTACTAAACTACAAACAACTCTGAAACAAAGTCAAAAATCTCATCATCACTGATAAAACAAATCTATACCAACCTGCAAACTAACACTTCTCATAACCGCCAAAAGTTCTGGTCATCAATCAACTCACTTCTCACACCAGGCACAAAACAAAATCCTAGCCCTTATCCTGATAAATCCTTTAGTGAAACTGCCATACTATTTAACTGTCACATTATCGACAGCATCTCCAACCTTGTGTCAAACAATACATATGCTCTACCTACTTTTAATCAGTTCCTTGCTTCAAATACTTCTATAATGAGTATAAATACTGCCCTTACTCCATGTCCCACTGGTACTGCTTTAACCTTTACACTACATCCATTCTCCACCAGCTTCATAAAGAAACTTCTACTAAAACTCAAGCTCAGTTCAATCTCTGCAGAATGTCACAAGGTTGCTTCTTAGGCCATAGCTTACCCAGTAAGTATTCTTATCAACAAATCAATCTCTGAATCAAATGCCCCGTGCATCTGGAAAAAGTCACACATTATCCCACTATACAAAGGAGGCAACTCTTCTGATCTATCTATCGCCGCATTGCAATCCTATCACCTTTACCCCAAATACTCGAAAAATGTATCCAACTAATTAATTATCCTGCCCATAACACACTTCTGTCTCCAACCCAGCATGGTTTCAGACCACGTCACAGTACATCAGTCTCTCTCTTATCCTTCATGGATACTACAAATTATGCTAGAGACTCTGGTCAACTTGTTTCTGCACTGTTTCTAGACCTCTCTAAGGCATTTGATATGATCTCACAAACTAAGCTATTACACAAACATTCCTCTCTTGTTCTCACATCATCTTCCCTTGCATGGTCAAAAGTTATCTCACAGACAGACAGACAACAGTCAATTAAGTGGCATGGCTTTCTTTCTCTGTATCTAGCAAACATCACAGGGGTTCCCCAAGAATCCATCCTTGGGCCCCTATTGTTCAACATCTTTATAAATAAGGAAGTAAATGCACACACAGACAGGAAATGGAACAGCTTGTTGTAAGTTCACCAAGGCAGATTCAGTAAATCCAGGTAGGCACCAAACGAATTCAAATAATTCCTTTATTCAGAACCACAGAATAATAACACACAAGCGCTTTCGCTCAGAGGAATTCTGAGCTTTATCAAGTGACACCATGCTGTTGAATCAGGTGTCTTATATACCTTGAAAATCCTAGGTTAATTAGAAAGCACTACCAATTAACATTTTAAAGAGACTGTGCACTATTCCACATGCTTAAAAATTCCTTTAAAACAAAATATATAAAAAAATATAATAGATTGCTTAAAATAATGCATTAATGCATGTCACTACTAAAAATGCTAATAGCTTAAAAATAAACAAAACATTGTGCACTGTTTCCATAGTGTTTAACTTTGTAATAAAACTTGCTTTGTGCAAAAAGTTGCACTTCTTTTGAAAATTGGAATAAGGTGGAGTGACTTGACGTACCAACTGTTGTTCGTGTAAGTATAATATAAGGCTAATGCCTAGTATGAGTATGACAATATTTTCCTTTTCTTGGTCTTGTTGACAACCCTGCTGGAAAAAGAACACTATATCTTGACCAAGTTAAACTATGCTGTACAATAGGTCTTTCCTTAACATAGACTTTGTATAGTGTAGCATTAAGTGAAAATCATGCCCATGTGTATGAGTACTTGCCATAAGTAATTGTGTGGGGAATGTCAAACTAAAGTCTTGCCCTTTTTAGTTTCAATAGCGGCTTGATACTGATCAAACCGTTAAGCCCAGGGGGTCTCCCAGCATCTAACTTTAATTGCCAGAGGAGTTCTCGATATTCTAAAGTTGATTCCCAATCACCCCCCCTGGCATCAGGCTTGACTTGCTCCAGTACCATAAATTTCAGTTTTATGTTTGGACAGGTCAGGGAGTGCTTATAAAAAGCGTTGGTTTCCTTCTTTTTGTTTATATCATAAAAATGTTCGTATATCTGCTTGCGGAATTCCCTCTCCGTTTTGCCTACATAGAAACTGCTGCATGTGGTGCAGAAGCCTAAATAGACCACCCCCTTGCTACCACATGTGAAATGGCCTGCGGGGTAGATTTTAAACCTTCTGGATGGAATGGTGATACTTTTTTCTTCCAAGATGGCATGGCATTGGCTACATGCCCCACATTTAAATGTTCCCTTTCTTGCTGGGTTAGTTTTCCTTGTAATGTTCTGCTTTTTCTCAAACATTTCCTTAAGATTGGTACCCCTTCTCCTTACAAATGAAGGTTGGTCAGGCAATAGCCCCTTAAACTCTTCAAAGAGGGCAAGTACAGGCCAGTACTTTCTTACAGATTCCTCCATTTCCCTTGAGTGCAAAGAGTAGGTGTAGATAAAACTGTTCTTGAATTCATTGTTGATAGCAGGAGCGGAGCTGGCTGGTATGCCCGTTCCCTTACCCAGAAGGGTGGATAGACAGTTCCTCTTTTGGAATTTACCTCCTCGACCAGGCTTTTGAAGAGGTCCAGAGGATAGCCCCTTTCTAAGAACAGACTTTCCAAAAACCTGACCTCTGCCATGTAGTCGTCATGTCCACTGCAAATCCTGCTTGCCCTGATGAGTTGTCCTTTGACAATGCCTTTTTTCTGGAAAAAAGGATGTGCACTCTCAAAGTGCAGAACAGAGTTGGAAAAAGTAGGTTTTCGATTCAGCTTAGATTGAAAACTGTTCTCCAAGTAATTTTTGTATATGGTGACATCCAAATAATGCAATTGGTCTGGATCGGTGGAGTGAGTGAACTGCAGAAAATTGGTACTTGCATTGATGTGAGCAAAAAAACTCAAAAGCTCATCCTCAGACCCTTGCCACAAGATGCAGATGTCGTCAAGGTAACGTCTGTAGAGTAGTAGATGTTGCTCCCAAGGGGGGATCAATACAAACTTGTGCTCCCATACGTGAAGCACCATGTTGGCGTAAAAGGTGGCACAGGATGCCCCCATTGCTACTCCTTTACTTTGCTTGAAGAGTTCTCCATTGAAAAAGATGAAGTTATTACGTAATACGATTTCCATGAATTCAATGACCAAGTTGCTTAGTCTGTTGTTCAGATCGGTTTCATTGGTGAGAAACTCACCAAACCAGACCAGACCCTCATCATGTGGAATGCTAGAAAAGAGATCCTTGATGTCAATGGTCACCAGCAACAGGTCAGGTGAAAACTTGGTAGTAGGAAAATCACACAGAAAGTGCCAGGAGTCCTTGCATACATGCGTAAGCAGGGGGGTGAATCTCTTAGTCAAGCAATCAATAAATTTACCAATGGGTTCCGTGATTCCTCCTGCCCCTGCCACTATTGGCCTGAATGCTGGTGGGTTAGTTCCCTTATGAATTTTAGGGATGCCAAACAAAACCGGTATCCTTGGTTTTTCTACATGTAAATAATTGTAGAGCTTCTCATTGATGGAATTTTGCAGCAATAAATCGTACAAATGGTAGTTGATTTGCGCTAGAGCAATATTGACTTCATTTCGTGAGACTGTTGAATATTGCCCATCATTTTGAACCAAGGATACCGGTTTTGTTTGGCATCCCTAAAATTCATAAGGGAACTAACCCACCAGCATTCAGGCCAATAGTGGCAGGGGCAGGAGGAATCACGGAACGCATTGGTAAATTTATTGATTGCTTGACTAAGAGATTCACCCCCCTGCTTACGCATGTATGCAAGGACTCCTGGCACTTTCTGTGTGATTTTCCTACTACCAAGTTTTCTCCTGACCTGTTGCTGGTGACCATTGACATCAAGGATCTCTTTTCTAGCATTCCACATGATGAGGGTCTGGACTGGTTTGGTGAGTTTCTCACCAATGAAACCGATTTGAACAACAGACTAAGCAACTTGGTCATTGAATTCATGGAAATCGTATTACATAATAACTTCATCTTTTTCAATGGAGAACTCTTCAAGCAAAGTAAAGGAGTAGCAATGGGGGCATCCTGTGCCACCTTTTACACCAACGTGGTGCTTCACGTATGGGAGCACAAGTTTGTATTGATCCCCCCTTGGGAGCAACATCTACTACTCTACAGACGTTACCTTGATGACATCTGCATCTTGTGGCAAGGGTCTGAGGATGAGCTTTTGAGGTTTTTTGCTCACATCAATGCAAGTACCAATTTTCTGCAGTTCACTCACTCCACCGATCCAGACCAATTGCATTATTTGGATGTCACCATATACAAAAATTACTTGGAGAACAGTTTTCAATCTAAGCTGTATCGAAAACCTACTTTTTCCAACTCTGTTCTGCACTTTGAGAGTGCACATCCTTTTTTCCAGAAAAAAGGCATTGTCAAAGGACAACTCATCAGGGCAAGCAGGATTTGCAGTGGACATGACGACTACATGGCAGAGGTCAGGTTTTTGGAAAGTCTGTTCTTAGAAAGGGGCTATCCTCTGGACCTCTTCAAAAGCCTGGTCGAGGAGGTAAATTCCAAAAGAGGAACTGTCTATCCACCCCTTCTGGGTAAGGGAACGGGCATACCAGCCAGCTCTCCGTTATCAACAATGAATTCAAGAACAGTTTTATCTACACCTACTCTTTGCACTCAAGGGAAATGGAGGAATCTGTAAGAAAGTACTGGCCTGTACTTGCCCTCTTTGAAGAGTTTAAGGGCTATTGCCTGACCAACCTTCATTTGTAAGGAGAAGGGGTACCAATCTCAAGGAAATGTTTGAGAAAAAGCAGAACATTACAAGGAAAACTAACCCAGCAAGAAAGGGAACATTTAAATGTGGGGCATGTAGCCAATGCCATGCCATCTTGGAAGAAAAAGTATCACCATTCCATCCAGAAGGTTTAAAATCTACCCAGGCCATTTCACATGTGGTAGCAAGGGGTGGTCTATTTAGGCTTCTGCACCACATGCAGCAGTTTCTATGTAGGCAAACGGAAAGGGAATTCCGCAAGCGGATATACCAACATTTTATGATATAAACAAAAAGAAGGAAACCAACGCTTTTTATAAGCACTCCCTGACCTGTCCAAACATAAAACTGAAATTTATGGTACTGGAGCAAGTTAAGCCTGATGCCAGGGGGGGTGATTGGGAATCAACTTTAGAATATCGAGAACTCCTCTGGCAATTAAAGTTAGATGCTGGGAGACCCTGGGCTTAACGGTTTGATCAGTATCAAGCCGCTATTGAAACTAAAAAGGGCAAGACTTTAGTTTGACATTCCCCACACAATTACTTATGGCAAGTACTCATACACATGGGCATGATTTTCGCTTAATGCTACACTATACAAAGTCTATGTTAAGGAAAGACCTATTGTACAGCATAGTTTAACTTGGTCAAGATATAGTGTTCTTTTTCCAGCAGGGTTGTCAACAAGACCAAGAAAAGGAAAATATTGTCATACTCATACTAGGCATTAGCCTTATATTATACTTACACGAACAACAGTTGGTACGTCAAGTCACTCCATCTTATTCCAATTTTCAAAAGAAGTGCAACTTTTTGCACAAAGCAAGTTTTATTACAAAGTTAAACACTATGGAAACAGTGCACAATGTTTTGTTTATTTTTAAGCTATTAGCATTTTTAGTAGTGACATGCATTAATGCATTATTTTAAGCAATCTATTATATTTTTTTATATATTTTGTTTTAAAGGAATTTTTAAGCATGTGGAATAGTGCACAGTCTCTTTAAAATGTTAATTGGTAGTGCTTTCTAATTAACCTAGGATTTTCAAGGTATATAAGACACCTGATTCAACAGCATGGTGTCACTTGATAAAGCTCAGAATTCCTCTGAGCGAAAGCGCTGTGTGTTATTATTCTGTGGTTCTGAATAAAGGAATTATTTGAATTCGTTTGGTGCCTACCTGGATTTACTGAATCTGCCTTGGTGAACTTACAACAAGCTGTTCCATTTCCTGGCTGTGTGTGCATTTACTTCCTGGTTTGGTTCTCTGCTGTTTGTTTGACTTCTTTGCATCTTTATAAATAATCTTCATTTATCCACTAAGAAATCCAAATTGATCCAATATGCTCATCAGATAACCTAACTGACCTATAACTCATGACCCAAGAAGCTTTTTCATCTATTGAACTCTGGTTAAACAACGCCCAATTTTTACTTAACCCCAATGAAACAAAAAACACTTTTTCTCACAAAATGGCAAATAGCAAATAAACCACATTTCAAAATCCATTCCTTAAATAACACTGTAATTGAAGCAGTCCCTTACACTAAGTTGCTAGGCATACTCATAGATGAAAACTTAAAGTTTGATCTCCATACCCAAAGTAACAACAAAAAACTCACTAGAAATTAAGCATGCACTACAGACATTCTCTTTTTCTTAGCTGATCCACCAGAATCACTCTTGCTAACACATACCTATTACCTTCCCTACTATATGGCACAAATATCCTTACCAATTTCCAGATCTCCGTCTTATCTAAACTTTAAGCTTACTACAATAAAATTGCAAAATTTGCCACATTTTCTCCCAATTCTACTCACCACTGCACCTCTCTCTGATCATTTGGATGGCTAGAGCTACCACGTCATCTCTCCTTCATAAAGCTCTTAACAGGCCACAACATTATATATAAACCCACTGCCTGCCCTGCGCTAACCTTCCATTCTTCCTAGCTACCTTCACCCTATATCTCTAAGATCCAAAGACAAAAATTCTGTCAGTTCATAAGCCCAATAAAAATCCTGGATAATGCCTCTACTCCCATCAAATCTCCAAAGCCTGGAACGATCTTCCAACAAATATTAGAAATAACTCTTAATTTTCTCTCATTTAAATATGCATGGAAAGAATTCTTAAGCAAAGCATGGTTCTATTCCTATTCTAAGCCCACTTAGTTCTATATCCATCTGCCTTGGCTACCTTTTACAACAGCCTTTTTTAACAACCTTCATGCCTCTGACTACCTCCTCAATGACCTCTGCCCTTCATTTATGCTTTCTCTGCATTCTTTCCCTCCTATTTTTGTTTTTTATACTTACATGTTGACTGCACCTCTGTTACCCCTCACATCTCTCCTTCCTTCCCATGTCTGCTACTCTTGTCACACAGACTGATTCCTTTTTCACCCTCTTGTCTGCTCCTGTGCTTCCCCTTGTGGTGTCTGTCCACCCTTTTTGTCAATTCAGGTAGTTAATCAGGATTGTAGTAGAGTTCCTACTTTTGTTGCCTTTGTGAATGTATGGCATGTCTCTTCCAGTGCAAGTTTTTGCCATGTGTGTTTCATTTGTATAAGAATTCTATTGAAAGGTATCTTGAAGCTTTTCTCCCCGGGCCTCTGCTGAAAATGGGATCCCAAGACCCCAGTCAGACTTTCCTGGTAAACAAATGTCAAATAAAATAATCAATAAATAAATGAACCTTGACAGAGGAATAAGAAAGGCCATAGGATAGTAACTCACACAAATATTGTAAAACCAGAGAACAACTAGCCCTGAATGAGTGCTGGTTATGTTGTTGGCACCAACTAGAAAACTTTTTCCATTTGCTAATATATAATTTTCTAGTAGCAGGCTTTCTTGCCTCCATTAGTACCTGATGCATGTCCTCAGAAAACAGATCTTAAAAGGAATTAAGATACTATCATTTAGGCAGTCAATTGAAGATGATTGATGTCTGGGTGTATCAAACAACCCTTGTCTTATGTGAGTAGATCCAGTCTGTAAGGAAGTGCGTGTTAACTGCCCCAGCTCATTTCCAAAAGAAGGAAGAACCACAGTTGCCTGAGCCAGAAGGGAGTCACCAAAGACATCATTGGGAATTCCTTCTGAATCTTTAGCAGAACCCTGGATGTTAGTGCAAAGATGGAAGGTTATACAGGAACATTCCTGTCCAAAGAAAAGAAAAGGCATCAGTCTTTCAAGTCTTTCATGGAGTTCTGGAACATAATTTTGCCATTTGATTGTTTAGGGAAAAGGCAGGGGTTTACTCCAAAAAAACCTTTTATAACAAATACAGTTAGCTCTTTCGAACACTTCTAATATGTGAACTTCTTCAGACAAAAAAATGGTTACAAGTGGTTACATCTGCTCTCCTCGAGGGTACAAAAGGCAACCCCTTTGAGAGCAATTCAATAAGTTCAAATGGTGGGTCGAAGGTGGTATAATTAAATATTTTGAAGTCCTTCATAGAGTTGGTCATAACCAGTAACTTCGGCTAAATATGTTCCTCAGTCTTCTGAGGAATCACATTAACCACATAAATCAATAGCGACGCTTGTTCTTCTGCTTCTTCTGGTGGTTCAATTGGTTCTGTTGGCGGCCTTTCTGAAAATTCTTTCGGTTCGCTTGAGTTTTGCTGTATTAAATGTGTATTGAAAAAGAAATCTTTAGAGAGGTAATAACTGATTCCTATAGAATTGTGTACCCACATATATGTATTTGTGAATGATATTTTATCAGATCTGATACATATCATTATTAGTTTTATTTATTTTATATATATATATATATATATATATATATATATATATATATGTATGCTTATGTTAGTTTATTAATGTTTTACTAGCATGGTATCTTTAAATTTTAATGAGTGATGATGTCATAGAGAGAGTTTCTTATATATGTAACCATTTTTTTGTCTGAAGAAGTTCACATATTAGAAGTGTTCGAAAGCGCAAACTTTATTTGTTATAAAAGTTTTTTTTGGAGTGAACCCTTGCCTTTGTTGTTTTTTAGATTGTCAGTGTTTTTCGTGTTCAGTTGTTTTGAGAGAAGGCAAAGAAGTCTACTTGAGGAATTCCCCACAAGTGAATCAAATCTTGGAAGACCCCCGATCTAGTTTCTATTTGTGAGGGTCTGCCCTGGTCTTGCTCAGCTTGTCTGCCACACAATTTTGCTCTGACAGAATGTAGGATGCCTCTAGAGTGAGTTTGTGCTGTGAAGGTATGTCCCAAGCTAGGGTTTGTGTCAGATTATTGACGTTTCTGAAACTCAAGCTTCATATGGTCGAGACCGTATTTCCAGCTTTCCTAAAACTCAGAGGAAACAAAACCAAAATCAATGTATTTGCCCATGTGGAGGGTTGTGCGCCCGCAAATTATATATACCAACTTTGAGATTGCACTACAGTAGGGTAAAATGGTAAATTCCCCACTCCCATCTGTACTGCAATATCTGAACAAATGCCTCAAGTTTTTGGAAAATTTAGCATATGGTTTTGACCATATGAAGTTTGAGTTTCCAAAAACTCATTCATCTGACATAACCCCCCCTCAAGCTAATATGGCCAGTCTGCAAAGGGGGATATGACATGGTTCCTCCTTGCTTGTTTATGTACCGTATGACTGTGGTATTGCCTGTAAGCACTTAAAGAGGTTCCCGGGACCAAATATGGTTTAGAGAATTGAGTGCCTTGCTTAGAGCAAGCATTTCCTTAATATTTATGTCTTTGTGTCTGTCCTTTGTGTCCCACATCCCCTGCACTTTTATCCCTCCTGAAACTATTTCCCAAGTCTGAAGTGGAGAAAGGAGACCTGAATTTAAGGATATCTGGTGTCTCCATACCTCTCAGCTGACCAGAATTTTGCAGAATGCCCAGATTTTTGTCTCATATTTTAGTCTGTTTATCATAAAATTCATGATTTTCTAGAAAACTAACGAGGACTGAAGCCACAAAATAATGACAGACATTTGAGTTTCAGATTTTTTTTTAAGAAAACACAAGCTAATGAAAACCTATTGTTCTAGCAACTTTCTCAGTTTATAAGAGCAATATTTAAAATCTGTCCCTATTTTTCAGCCTTTAGCCCTCCATTATTTTTTGGCTTTATATAGATTTCTTGCAATTACAGGTTGAAAGATATGGCTGCCTTCACCAAAGTATTTCTCTTCTGACAAGCCCCAGCAATGGGAGCTGAAAAGATAAGGAGTGTTGATATTGGGACTATAAAGATTTCAGCAACCTCTCTGTCTTTCTTGTGGAGTCTTGTCAGGGGTATCATGAGAATCATAGATGCCATGAGACCCAAAATCCTGAAGTATTCCCTCACAGTGACCAAAGTCTGGGTGGAAAACCTTGGAAACAGATTTAAATAAAGATATATGTTTTTTCCTATGGAAGAAAAGCTCTTTGAACTGAGGTGTCTGGTTGACATTCCCAGAATGCAATTCTGTTAGAGGAAGTCAAGGAAGACTTTTGAATTTTCTCTTGGAATCAGAGTGTATGCAAGAGATCTCTCACCCAAGAGTGAAATTCCTGACAGCTTGTAAAAAGACTCTGCAGAGATAAGCACGTTGTCTAAATATGGAAAAACTTTGACACTGTAGCCTACAGTGAGCTATAATCAGAGCCAGACACTTTTAGAACACTCTTGGTGTAGTGAACACTCAAAAGGGTAAGGCAGAGAACTGATAATGTCATCCAGACACCCGCAACATTAAGAAACAGCTGAAGTCTGGATGAGTAGGGATGTGAAGATATGCATATTTAAGTCTAGCTTTAACTTGAAAGAGGAAGAAGGGGTAACAAGTTGTCTAGTGACAACATTTCTAATATGGGCACTATCAGAAACACATTTAGGAAAGAAAGATCCATAACTGGTCTCCAGGCATTTTCTTTCTTTGGCACTAAGAGCATCCTTGAATAAACCCACTTCCCACCTGGGAAGGAGGAACTAGTTCTGTCACTCATTAGGACAGCATGTAATAAAGAACAGGTGGAAACAAAAGAGTCCGATCTACAGGATATGGAATGACCCCCCCCCCCCCCCGGAAATGAAGAATTTTCTTCCCACTGCCATCTGTAACCTTGATAAATGATTTTTACAAACATTTGTCTGAAACAAACTTTTGCCAAAGAGAAAAACGGAGATTCTGACTTTCTGGAAAAGAAAGATAACAGGGTGGAGGGGGTCACAAGGTTTTTCGAATAGTCATTCAGACTTGTTGGACTGTCCTTGATTTTGGGAGGTTTGAAACTTCCTTTGGGAACCTCCTTGCCATTTTTTGTTAAACATCTGTTTATCTGAATTCTGCCGAGACTGTTTAGTCTGCTTTTTTTCTTTTGCTAAAATTGAATGATGAGAAAGAAAATCTCTTGGAGAATTTGGAAAAGGAGAACTGAAAGATCTTAGAGATACCCTGGATCAGATTGCCCCTTTCATCACCTCTACAGCAGAGGGCAGAAAAAAACCTATGTCAAAGGGAGAATTTGGAAGCTCATTTTTCACATCATTCCAGAGGTTCTGAGAATGCAGCCAAGAAAACATCCTTAAGACAGCACCAGTGGCCATATCCCTGGAAAAAGTATCAGAAGAGCCATACATACACTACAAACAATTAGAAGTGACCTGTGCAGTACAAGAAACTAAGTTATTTAAAGCAGATTTTTCTTCACAAGAAGAAATCATAGAAAAAACATTCCTCATACTCATAATTTGTCAGAACAAACTTTAACATATGAGTTTGACAATTCAAAATTCAGAAAAATTGAACTATACACTTTTTTCCCATACCTATCCAGTAATTTTCCCACCCTTATTAGAAAGCGTAGGATTTGAATTAACTAAGTGCTTAGCAGCAGTGGAATCAACTAAGGCTATAGCTGCTGGGTCAGGTTTGGAAATAGTATATACAAATTAAAAAGATTGCGGAACTTTATACATCCTATCTGCCTTTTAAGGGACAGCTGGCTGACTATCGGGAAAATTGCAGGCAGTAAGACACCCATCCTCTAAAGCAGACTGGACAGGAGGAATGGGTGCAGGTTCTGGAAAATTCTTTTGTAACAATTCAGATTATTTTGTGAGGGACTGAGAAACCTAAGTGTTTTACTATTCAAAACACTGGGACATTCTAGCAACAATCTCAAAGAAAGAGAAACCCCACGAGGAGAATCAGAAACTGAGCTCTCCTCTGAGTCTGAATCAGAAATCTGATGACAAAATCCTGAACCCATCCTTATATCTTCCTGTTTAAATTTAGAATCTAGAATCTCTTCAGGAAAAGATAAATCCCTCATCCTTTTACCACAAACTACTTACAAGAAGGATCAATAGCCAGAATTAAACCATGAGCCAGTAAACTACTCCTATCCAAGGAAATATGAGGAGTAGATATATGCTTGGTTTTCTGTTTCCTTTTGACAGGAAAAATAGGGGAAAACCTTGTTACTAATGGCAGAAGCTGCTTCCCCAGGGATGAGCGCAGCATTCTGACACAGCAGTGAAACCTTCCCTGTTCCCCCTCCTAGGACTGATAAGAGTGGCTCTTCCTTGCCCACCAAATGGACTCCAACAACCACAGAGGACATGGCTAACCTGCAATCTATAGTGAATGTAGGTGCTACACCAGAGGGATCCATGGTAAAAGATGTACAACAAATGGTCACAGTACAGTCGCCTACCTGCAGTTGAGGGAAATTGCTAGACTGTTTGCTTAACTTCTTCTTTTTGTGGCTGGAAGAAGGACCGACTGTGGGACTGGTAGTCTGTTCCATGGTCAAGCTGAAAATGGTGCCCCTTTCCTTGGGAAGATGAACAGCAAATGTTAAAACAACCAGAGCACAAAAAGTTACTTTTTTGACCGAAAAAAAAAAAAAAACAGCAGAAAGCAATTTAAAACACTGTGGCAGCCCCACAAAGGCAAAACAAACACAATTTCTCCACAGAAAATATGTTTTCAGTTAGTTTACTCCACTTTTAGACTGACAGAAAAAGGGCTTCTCCATTTAAAAGTTCATAGGTTTGTAGGTTGATAGGTTGTTAGTAGGCTAACGACCATTAGGGCACTTAAAAGCCTAGCTGCACACCCCAAACTATTTGGGTCCCAAGTATCATACGGGGAGGGGGGTATGTTAGTAGGCAAATAGATAAGGAATTGCAGGGAGGGTGTTAGTTGAATAATACTTATTGATGGCCTCTGTCCATAAGGCACATGGCGGCCAGACCAGGGTAAACTTAAGATTTCCCACCCAGTTGTCAAGGTATTGTTTAAATAGGGTCAGGGATGAATTTTGTTTTACATGGATGGGGTGCCCATTTCATAGTGTGGAGATCCTTTGGGACACATATCTGTCTCTCCAGTGCATTCTGTTTATGTCAAAAGTGAAATTCAGATCCCTGGATCTAGTGTTTCAGAGTGCTGTTTGTTTTACACATGTCCAACAGATCCATCAGGACTAAGTCTGAGGAACCCTGTAAGCCAGACAAATATTCCTTCTCTGCAGTCTGTAGGAAACTGAATAAAGAGACAGAGCCTTTAGGTGATCAGTGTAGGACAGGGACTACCATGGAACAAACTACCAGTTCCATTCATGTCTTGAATTCTCCCAGTGAGAAACCTCTGTGGTCGTTCCATCTTTTGCAACTGTCTAGTTAGATGTGTCAAAGAGGGCATTGTATTCAATGATAGGTCTGCTGAGGGTTGAGTAAAGTGGCCTTGGACCTGGATGCCTTGTCCTTACCTCTAAGTTGGGCAACATAGAATTATTTTTGTATTGTCTTAGCTACATATTGGTCAAAGGCCAGATTGCTGTTTACATATTTTTCCAGATTCCTTACTACAGGGTCAGCTCTTAGGGGTGTTTTGTTGATGTAATTAACTTGTGTTGACAGCTTCCCAAAGGGCATTATAGTGCAATTTTTGGCATTGAGTTTTAAGCCATGGCTTTGGCACCAGTCCTTTCTCTGTTTTAAACTCACTCACAAGAGGTTTTTGTCTTGTGGAGAAACTATAATAGCTTCCAATTTACAGTCATTTGCCAACCTGGTAAGCCAGAAGCCTTTAATGTTAGCCTTGACTTCCGAGACATTGATGCCAAACAGAAAAGGCCCAGCATGGAGACCTGGGGTACTCTACTGGTGACTGGTTTCTTGTCATTGGTCTCACTGATCCTGACTTCTTGGGTCTTTTCTGTGAACCACCTGGCAATCCAGCAAGTTATGTAAAGGCTTAGTCTTAGCTCACAGAGCTTGTCAACAATGCCTCAGTGGGGTATTGTATCAAATACCTTAGCCAGTTCAAGATTACCCTTGTCCATTGCCTTTGTGACCCTCTCAAAGGAGTCCACCAGGTTAAGTAGGCATGACCTTCCCTTAACAAAGTCACATTGGGATAGGTCCAGAGTCTGCAGGTTGCCAATGTCCTTGTTTATCATTTCCATGGCTTTGCATTTTAGGCTTGGCAGACTGATGGGTCTTTAGTTCCCTGGGCCAGTTGATGTCTGTCCTTGTGGAGGAGAATGACTGTTGCAGTCCTTCATGAACTTGGAACATAGCTGTCTCAAGGCTGTAGTTGAAGAGTGCCTTATGTGGTCCTGATAGACACTCAAAAATATTGTTTTGACCTATGAAGGTGTTTTTTTTTGGCTTTAGCCAGTGCTGCCAGCACTTGGTTCCTGCTGAGAGCTGGGCGAAGTACGTTGTTGGGGATTTCACCGGGTGGAGCTTGGGGGGGGGGGGAGTGGGGGTGAATTTATCAGCAAGTAGATTTGAATGTTACCCTGATCAGTGTAAGTGGTACTGGGCCCCACCAGTTCAACACACTGTTTTGTGCAACCTCTAAGGTTCTGGGCGTAGCCGAAGAAGGCCTTCTGATTGTCCTTAGCCTTTGAGGCTATCATGACCACATAGTGGGACTTGTTGGACTTAATTAGACCTCTAAGTGTCTTGTTTAGTTGTATAAGAGAGCAACTGTCTTTAAAGGAGTTACTTTTCCTGATTTTGGTCATAAGTTTTTTCTTTTATTATACACCCTGTTTAGGGGAAGATTCCACCAGTGGAGTTTGTTTTGTTTTTTTTTCTTGGTAGGTACGGCAGCCTCTATGCAGCCATTCACATGTTTGTATAGTGATCATATGAATAATTCTGCATAGGTAGCTGTAGTCTTGGTGTTGGAGGGAGTCTTGAATTTTGACAAACTAGCATTTAATAGGATGTAGTTTGCCTTTGAATAGTCCCTGTTACTGTTTTTTGATGGATTTTCTGGTTTGATTTTTACTTCAAACGAGACAGCTTTGTGATACAACCTCACTAGTGAGGACATGACACTGGGGAGGGGGTTGTAATGCTCTTCAGAGTTTGAATACCACATCCAATATATTTGATCCTCTGGTTAGGTCATGCATTATTTGTTCCAGTGTATTTGTGTTAATAAAGTCTAGGAAGCATTGTGTCTATGAGTCTGATGCAGTATATATTTCCCAGTTTATAGAGGAGTAGTTAAAATCACCCACAAATAGGGTGTTTGGTTAGATGGTGAGTGCTTCTCATAGGTTGAGGTAAGAGTTCTGAGATTCTAGGAGCTTAGATGGTGACCTGTAGCTAGCCATGATATGGTGAATGACCTTGCCTATGGTTAGTTGCACATGGATGAGCTCCATGTTGTCATCCTGTTTAACCAACCTGGAGGTATGTTTGTTGCTAACAGATTGAAAACACCTTCACCTTTGTCCCCAGCCTGTGCTGTTGTTGGTCTAAATTTGTAGAAGGCACTGTAACTTTGCACTTCTACAGCACTTTCGGTAGCTTTAAACCAAGTATCAGTCACAGCACAGATATTTACATTCACCAGCGTGAAGACAGCTTGAAGGGTGTAGAGTTTTTTGTTTAGGCTTTGAGCATTGAGCAGTAACACATTAAGGTTCCTTCTAGGCTTTTTCACTATGTGGTAATTTTCTCTCTTTGGCATTGCCTAAAAAAGCTCTAAGAGGGTGGATAAAGTTTTAACCAATGTCTGAAGGCATGGGGGTACAGATGCAGTCCATCGTTGGCAAAGCAACATGGTCTTTTGACTATGTTTTCCCATTCTGACAGATATTGGCTCCCCCCTGGAGTGACACCAGAAACTAAGCCAATTATTAAAAATCAATCTTTTTATATTCATACTGTGAAATCATCCTTGATGAAGGTAGAATGCTGCTCAGTGCAAGACTCATACCTATCTGTGGCACATACTTCGAGAAATCCATTATGTCTCTCTTCATATAGTCCAGTGAGTTATGTCTCAGGTCATTTACACCCACATGGACTATGACAGAATCATAATGGAACCTGGGATGCAGTAACGTGAGTGTGTGTGTAATATTGAGGATCCTGGCTCCAGATAGGAAACTATCTCCTTCTTGTCCAACCTGGTGATTGGAGCACAAAGGAATTCCCAGTGACAAGAGTATTAGGTAAAGTATATACCTGCCTTTTGGGCTTTGCACTTGAGGGACCATTAGCTATAGGCTTATGTGAGATGTTTGGCATTGCTTTTGGTGTGTGTTTTAGTGATTGCTGAAGAGCCATGCTGTCATTAGGTGGCTTTGGGATTTGAAAAGTTCTTTTAAGCTCTTCACCATAAGAACATCTGTGTGTGTGGTGAATAGTATGTGTGAGGAATGTAGTGTGGGTATTCCTGACAACTACATTTTTATGTGTGATTTTTTGCTTAAAGAAAGTTGTGTATTTACATCTCTTCCATACTGTGTTATTTTCTTTAATGATTAACTGGTTGTCTGAGAACATGAGACAATTGCTACATTGCCTTAGGATGCCTAAATCTAGCAATCTGGCCACAGATATATTTGGAAATTACATATCTATGTTGTCCAGTCCTGTAATAAGGTTGTCTATTTAGAATTAAGCATTGAGTTTTAACAGGAGTCTCCTAGGGAAGTTTCTGTGGTTAAGAACAGGATGTTATATAATGCTAGGGTATGGTAGTGCTATCTGATGTACAAAGTTGCTACTCTAAGCTGATTTCTTCACAGTGCCCCACTGTTTAACAGGCTTTGGATCAAATCCTAGCTTTATAGGAAAACGTTACTGTTTAAGCATTTGCTACTATAGAACACTGTTAACCATCTCAGCCAAGTGGGTGGCTCTATGCAGAGAAAAGAAAAGCTTGAAAACTGACTCCTATGTTCTCTAGCCAATAAATACACTTTGAGCCTTTTGCAGTGCTTCCCAACTTAGAGAAAACAGGTAAACACCTTCTGTTACAAGATGACTGATCCTAGAAATTCTTAATGTAGAGGCACAGCAAAAATGGCTCTCAAGTGCAGATTAAACAACAAACTGCTACCCAACCTCTATGTCCCTGGCTAATTCACCCTTCTGCAGAGAGATTTGGATGCACACAGACTAGGAAAGCCAATAACCAAAGAAATTATTATTTTTGCCACAAAATTAAATAAATGCTTTAAAATGCTCAAACAACAGTAGTGAACACTGTATAAAGGCTGTATAAAGGACGTACAAGTGCAATTAATCAAGAAAATATTCTTATCTTAGTTTGGATGGCTCTGGATATTGTTTAAACACTGGAAAAGTGTTGCAAAGTTCTATCTAAGTAAACGAAGAGACTTTCAACTTGCCTGATTATAGTACAGAAAAAAGCTATGCTCTCTAGCCAATAAATAACCACACTTTGAGCTTCTGCCATTTCCCAACTCAGGAGAGCCCAGGTAAACACTTTCTGCCACACAATGTCTGACCCTGGAATCTCTTAATGTAAAAGCACAGCAAAAGCAGCTTTCAAGTGAGATTAAGTAACAACTAGCAGTGCTTCCCAACTCAGAGAAACCACGTAAACCCTTTCTGCCACACAATGTCTGATCCTGGAATTTCTTAATGTAAAAGCACAGCAAAAACAACAGCAGTAGCAATAAAATGCAGATTAAACAACAAACTACCACCAAACAACCAAGTCATTGGTTAATTCATTCTCCTGCAAAGAGATTTTGAGGCATGTGGACTAGAAAAGCCAACAAACAGAGAGATTACTATTTTTGTCATAAAATTAAATAAGTGCAGTAAAATGCTCAAAACAGTAGTGATCACTGTATAAATCAAGTACAAGTGCAGTTAATCCAGAAAATCTTATCTCAGCTTGGATGGCTCTGGATGCAGTTGAAACTCTTTCAAAATATTGCAGAGTTTTGTGTAAGTGAACCAGAAAATCAAACCATTTATCTTGTGTCTGTAATGTAAACGCCTTAACCATTATACCAACCCACAAGTAACTATTATGCCAAAGAACATTACAGTTTTGAGACAGTTAATTAAAAACAACACACCTAACTTTAAAATAACTTTTCTGGAGAGGAAAGTAATAAAAACATCAACAAAATTTAAGAAAATTTAAGTTTTTTTCCCTCAAAGAGAACTTATCTGTCCAGCAAAGAAAAGCGTAAGCCAGCTGACGATCCTCAAAAGCCTCAGCAGAGCACACTCTTCAGGGGAAGTATAGCTCTGAAAGGCTTCACACACAAACTTGTCCTTTAGTCAGCTCAGCTCGAGATACTTGACAGTTTGGACACATGGAAGGTGCTCTTAAGCTTTGGAAGTTGGCTGGCTGTTATATACTTGGCCGGCTATAACCTATATACATAAGGCTACTACAGCAGTGATCAATATTCAGAACTTTAGTGAGACATTGGGGGAGTTTATAAAGTCAAATGAAAAAAGACTGGAAAATCTAGAAGTAGCTTTAAGAACCTGTTTAGAATAGCAGATTAAACTGCAGAAGACTGAGGCTGAAATGAAAGAAAGATTGGCTGAACACGAGGATTCCCAAGAAGAGCTGTTTCAAAAATAGTAAAATTAGAAGCTGTTCCTGACAAAATTATGGCAGAAGGGAAAACTATTAAAAACTGGAGGACAGAAGAATGTTTGTGGAAAAAGATTATTTACTGTACATCGGGCAGAAGAGAAGCATGTTTATCCTGGTAATCAGGGGATGCCCAGAGGTAGGTGTGAAATTCAAGTTGTTGTATCTAGCTGTTTTCAGAATATTTTTCCTGGTGGATCAAAGACATTTTGTATGTAGAACAGGCTAAGCAGGAAATAAAGTTTGGCCAACAAAGAGTAAGCCAGCAAGCTGCTAGGGACTCTGCTTCGTCGTCTTATGGCATTAAAAAAGCCAGTACAGAGACTCTTCCAACAGAACCCTTTCCAATGTTACAAAGCAAAATGGTTGAGCAACAGAATAAAGACCAGAAGATGACTAAAAGAATCAGCAGTACCTTGGATTTGAACCAGAGACCAGTGTTAAGAGATCGAGATGATCAGGAAGAAAACCAGCAGCAATGTGAAATTAGTAAGTAAATGAGATTACTGTAAAATATCAATCATATTTGATATAATTTAGACATGTAAGCTGTCATTCTACAAGAAGTGACTAGAAACATGTTGACTGTACTAGATTGGAGGAAGAACTGTGAAGAATGAATCTCACATTGTGTCATTAATGTTTAGAAGAAATAAATATAAGCAAAATAGTTTTTATCATTTGTACAAAAATTCATGATGTAAATTGCATGTGATGTTATAAAGCAGGTCTGAATAATAGTAAGGCAAAATAATTTTAAATGTGGGTAGGAGTAAGTTTTGTCATCTCCTGCTGCATATTCTACTGATGATAAAGTAAGAAAGTACTTTTTCTTAGCTGTAATGTATCCAGACTTTGTACTCTAAACAGTATAAGAAATGCAGAAAAGCAAGTTAAAGTTCATTGTGGGGTGCTGGGAAAAGTAAAAAAAAATGTACTGCTCATATTATACATAGGATTAGGATATAATACTTTCTCCTGTTTGGTGGAGGTGGATGTCTGGATGATTGCCCTCCATTTAAGCTGCAGATAAAGTTTTTTTTAAGCAAATACGCTTGGAAAATAAGAAAAAAAAACATGAAATGCATGTAGTTGTAGTTCTTTCTTGCATTTGCAAGGTTACTATTTATTTTTTTCATTAGCATCTGTTCTTATTAGGAGACAAGCATCCCACATTGCAAGTAATTACCTGTGAGTTTTTAACAGTGTGTTCTAAGTGAAATCTATTTCTTGCATTTGCAAATCTACTGTTTTTTTCAATTAGCATCTGCTTTTATTTGGAGACAAGGGACCTGCAGTTGCAAGCACTTAATTATGAAAGATCTGAACAGTGTGTTCTGAGTGAAAATCTGCAAGGTGCAATGTAATTAGCTTTTAAAGGGATTTTGATAAGCAATTAATTGAAAATTCATGCGATTCAGAAAGATGGCAGTCATGGTCATGGGCAGCTCATTGATGTTTAACTTGCTTGCACAAGAAAGTGAGCTCATTAAATATCCCACTCATGGCTGCAGCAGTATCTGTGGGAAGACTGCATAATACTAAGTTGCAGCTGTAGGGAATGAGAAGCACAAGCAGTGCTAGTTTGTAGTGTATGTTTCTCCATGAGTTTCTGCACAATCCTTAGTGCAAAGTAGAAGCAAGAATGAGAAGTAATGTAGAAGCCTTAAAAGGCCATGATTTATGTATGCTGGTTTATTTGTTGATTAAAATAAAGGTTGAAAACAGGAATATAGGAAAGTGATGAAAAGGGAGAAGCGAGAAGAGGGTAGAACTTAAGGTAATAACCAAGGGAATTAGCAAAATGGAGATGGGAAAGGTAGGGAAAATACTTTTTTGTGGGTCAGGTGCCCATTTTATATCTGTGAATATAAGATAAGTTGGGGGAAGTAGTAAGGGAAGTAAGAGGGTTAGGATAGGTAGCAGGGGCACAAAAACAAACACAGAAGGCAGACGAGTGACAGGGGAGGTGCTAGCACAATGATGAGTGGAGAACACAATGGAGATGGAGACATTAGACAAACAGAGAAAAGACAATGGTGATAGGGAAGACTGGACAACAAACAGGAGTGGGCATAGACACAAAAGAGAAGCAAATTGGGGATATGATGGAGCTGTGCAGCTGCAGTTGTTGCCAGCCATAACCTAGTGGGAGGTTGTTTTGCTACCCTGGGCTCCGCGACTCAGATGGTGAATCCAGTGCGAGCAGTTATGCAAATCAACTAGTTGCCATAGGAGGTTCTCCAACTGGTTGATGTTGGCATCCAGTCTCCTATCAATTAACACACAGCCGTCACCAGATGGATACTAAAAGGCAACGCATTAATATGTTGAGCTACTTGTACAATGCATGTGAAATCTTTAGTCAGCCACCCAGTAGGTGAGTGTGAGATAAGTGAATACCTAAAGAAAAAACATGCAGTTCAAATAAATATTTACATGACAATGCTACTCCCAGTTTAATGCAAACATCCACATGAAATTGGTATTGATGGCACCATAGACAATTGCAGATGTGGAATTAAATTCAGAGCTTATATGAAACAATCCTCTGGTTTTTTTTTTGTAATTTATTGATCTTTACTGTTAAAAAGAGGTGCAACTGTGAGTGATAGTGAGCAGAAACTATTGTGCACATTTGCGGGCACATTAAAGAGTTCCACTTTTTGTGCTACTTTTACAACTGGTACGCTCCAAGCAAGACCTTTATTCTATTCAATTTAATATTTAGTTCTATATCATTTATGTGATTTTTCTCATAGAGGTTGATTTAAAATCTCTCTTAATTCTGTGCTTACTGATTTTGATTACCTTTTTCTTTTAGCATTCTTTATTCATGTGCAGCTGAAAATTAATTCCTTAAATGAGTATGCCATTAATGATCTGTTAAAGCACAAATATCTTGTACAGTGTACTGAATGCTGTGTATATTTAAAGGTAGCACCTGATAACACTGGAGAGCTGTGTTCCTCATGTCAAAAGTTGGATGATTTACTTACCATTATTTATATTAAACCTAGACTCACTGATGACAATTGTACTTGTGAAATTGGCAACAGCTTGGAGAACTGTTGTCACATATATAAATGACTGGACTGATTAGCAGGGGAGCCCACAGGATTTTTTTACAGGGGGGGGGGGGTGCAAACCCAGAGCCCCCACCCCCAACACACACAACCATTTCAATGTCCCATTACTTGGCTATTTCTCCCCATTTGCCATACACACTTTTCAAAAATATATGTGCATACTGTTTTATGCTTTATTTCTATGATGATATTACAGATATTTTGATTTAATTTACAACTTTTATTTCAAATTTTATAGCACAAACACTAATTGACAATTGCTAAATGAAGTAATAGTCTTACAATGAAAACAGACTTGGCTTTAAAACTTCTCTAGCTTTGAAAGTCACATTAACTGAAATAGCATTGAAACCCACATTCAAAGAAAATGCATCTGGCCATTGGCAGGTTAAGTTTACCTTTGGGCTGTTTTCAAATCATTGTCCCCTTGTACACATTTTAGGGCCATGCAAAAGTTATTTAATACAATCAGGAAGACGAATCAATTCTAATATATAATAATTGAATTATATCCCTTGTATAATACAGCACCACTTGATAGTGTGTATTTTAAATTTATAGTTTTGAACATTTTGCCAGTAAACAATGAAATAAAACGTGCACCAATAATGACAAACTGCCCAATTTCATTTCAACCATAAAAGGCCACTCAAACGTCTGTCATTACAATCCACCAATATCAGTCAATATGCACAATCTCAGCAGAAGTAAAAGTCATCTGAATAATTCCATATTAAAGAGATCTGAAACTAATGACAAGGGTGTTGCTGGAAAACAACTTTATATTTCAGTGGTTCATCTACAACTTCGGTGCCTTCTGCCCATGAAGAATAAATTGCCTGTATTACATTAAAAAATGGTAAGCTGCTGTATTCCAATAGGGAATGGGTGGCAAGCTGAAAAACAGGTTCATAGTTACTAGGCACCTCATCCAAAGGAGGACATACCCAGGTCTGCAGCACCCCACCCCCTTAAAATACAAATCTGCATGCTGCAGGAGCAGAACCTATAGCTCTCTGCATCAAGATGCAAGTATGCTACCTGCTGTGCTACTAAAGCTGCTGTAAAATTGTATATGACAACAGTGATACCATTTGCTGAACAAAATAGTTGTACATTTTAAGCAGACTTAGCATGAGCAGCAATAAACTTCTCTCCTCTTGAAGCTCAATTCCTTGAAAATGCACTTGAAAATAAAATTCCACTTGCTAACTAGGGTGTTTCACTCTTTCTTACGCACACACACACACACACACACACACACACACACACACACACACATACACACACACACACACACACACACACACATATCAACAACTCAGTGCAAGAAATCTGGACAAAGCCTAAAATAAATAGGGACAGATTATAAATATTTCTCTCATGAACTTAGGAAATTGCTAGAAGACCAAGATTTGTGTTAGTATGCATTTTTCTAAAGGATATGATGTCTAAAACTCAAATGTCTGTTATTATTTAGCAACTCCTATCCTTTTTAGGAGGAATATGGGGCAAAAAATCTGGACATTCTGCAAAAACCTGGACAGCTGAAGGGTATGCTACCTCCCTCTTATAAATGCATACACACACACCCACACACCCACAAAGGCCCCAAAGTAGGGACACGTTTAGAAAGTAGCTAGGACATGATTTGTGTTAGAATGCATTTTCTGAAGGATATTAAGTCTGAAACTCAAATGTGTGCCATTATTTAGTAACATTAATCCTTAGCTCATCTCAGTAATTTCTCAAAAACAGAATTTTTATGAGGAACAGGCCAAAAATATAAGGCAAAAATCTAGACATTCTGTGAAAATATGTACAGTTGAGAGGTATGACACAAACATACACCCCCCCTACCTCCTTAGAAAGTGAATAGAACAAGTTTTCATTAGTATGCATTTTCTGAAAGATATGAAGTCTAAAGCTCAAATGTTTGCCATTGTTTTCTGACTTTAGCCCTCAATGATTTGCTAGAAAAACACAGTTTTATGAGAAACAAACTGAAAATATGAGACAAAAATCCAGATAATTGTGAGCTGAGGTATGAACCCGCCTCCCCTTACTCATACTCCTACCTCCCTCTTAATTACACACACATACACACACACACACACACACACACACACACACACACACACACACACACACACACACACACGCACACACACACGTGGTGGATCCAGGAATTTTCAGAAGTGGGGGGTTCATAGGTTCATAGGTTGTTACTAGGCTATCGGCCCTAAGGCCTATGCAAGCCTAGCCATAACAATTCCCTGGAAATTTTTTCCCACAATATTTACTTCTCTGGGCCCCTGTCTAGCAGGGCGACTGACATGATCCCCGGGGTGAATTTCCTATCTCCCATCCAATCATCAAGGTTCCTTTTGAAGAGGGCCAATGAGGTGCTCTGCTTGACATGTATGGGCAGTCTATTCCAGAGTATGACAGACATACTTGCAGTATAGAAAGGAGACATTTGGGGTGTGTGGAAAGTAGACGAACAGAGGTGGGGGCTGTAGAAAGAGGACCACCTATAGCTGCTCTGACAGGAGGTGTGAAAAGACAGCAGTGTACATTCAGCTATACATTCTTGTAGTGTACCTGTAATAGTGGAAGTAGGTAAGACATGCCTGGGAGTGATGTCTGGTCATCTATGCCAACCCTTTTCATGGTGGCATGGCTTACATATGCATTATGATAATCTAGCAAATAGTGCTGCTGAAGATGATGTGACCAGAGCAATTATTGATAATGCAGGTATTGTAACCTAGTAACTCCAAATATCCTATTAACTGGTGCCTCCACTGTCTGCTAAATAGGTGTGTTATATCAGTCAGATAACCCCACTCAACAAAAGTGAATAAATAAAATGATACTACATGTTCTGATGCTGAAAGTGGGGTCTTTCCACCTGAACAAAGCCAGTGAAAACAGCTAAATTAGTAGAAGTAAAGATTCAGAGTAGTTAATAACCATGTTTCTTCAACTTCCTGAAATACAATCAAGGCTAGATTCCATTTAGATATTACAGGTAAACAAATATTACACTCAGAAATAGTTCACTTTTCCAGAGAAAATAAATATTTAATGCTTATCTAATAGACTAATAACCAATAACTATTCCACATTCATACTACTTGCACCGTAGAGCCTACACACACAAAAATAAATAATAATTAAGATTAAATTACTTTCAAATAGCTACTTGGGAGACCAAAATCATATTGAGCCTAAGCAGAATGGGACTATGCACATGGGTGTTTTATGCTGTGCCCCCCCACAAGTATTGCCTGTCTAGCAAAATAAGCAAAGAAACTTCATACTAATCATCATAAGGTCAATATACTGCTGCACAGACCAAAGACACACTGCACAATAATGTATACACACAAACGTTTTACTACCAAGCCATTTTAATGCAGAGCACTCCCTCCCCACCTTAAGAAGTTCCACAGTTTTCCTAAAATAAATACATACATACATAAATAAATATGCTGGTACCACCACCCTCTATCTTCCCAGAATATAACACCTTCATCTTACTATTGTTTCATTTCTTATCATAAGGGAGAGTCAGATTGATTCTTATGACTGGGCACACACATTATGAGAGTATCATATTTTGTATATATATTTCTAAGCAAACAAAAACTGTGAAAGGAAATTATCTTTTTGCACAGTAAAACTGCAAAAATGAATACAAACATATATATATATATATATATATATATATATATATATATTTATAGACATGTATGTTGTATCTCCTACACACACCTATGAGAACCTTACTTAGAAACAATGAAGGCCACCTACCTATGGCATACACAGTCATTCTAAGACAAATCATAGATTTATGCTCTCGGTATCTATATAATACTGACAGAAAAAGTGGGGACATAGAGAACTGTGAAACACTGTGGAAGTTAATGCAATCTAAAAAAAATGTTGTTGAACACTTACAAATTGATAACTGCGATTAAGTTTCAGAAATACACTCTCTTTTCTAAATACTGGGCTGAAGTGAACCATTTGATAATGGAGAATCAAATAAAAGAATCAATCAAAATAACTCACAGGACACTCCCATTGAAAAAAATAATATATACACAACTTATGATGTTAAATAATGTCTATCTGACCCCCATAGTTCTACATAAATTTAACACATCTATTTCATCAATATGCCCACATTGTGAGTTTCAAGAAGCAGATTTCATACACATGTTTTGGAGTTGTAAGTTATGGAATTCCGTAAATATTCAGCTCCTTATTACACTCTTCCTTCTCATTAAGCTTTATATTGCTTCTAAATAGTTGGACAGAATAGCAATTACATGGGGATACTTTAAGCAAATGTCTATCAAACACTGGATGGCATAGAAGATGGTTATTTATAATAATAAAAAGATGTAATCTAAGTGAAATCTGGGCAAAGATATATGACATTATATCTTCCCAGTAATGATTGTATTATCAAGTTGTTGCCATTTTTATTCTTAGATATACAGTATTTTTGAAGTATACAGATTTAGAATTACCTGACTGTTATTGATGAATGACACATTTGTAAATAAGTGTATTATAGTGTTCATGTTTGTTTGATATAACTCTATTTATACACTATTTTTTGTAATCTGTTTACGTGTGAAAGGGTCTTTTGATAATATAAAAACAAATAGATATTTGAGTAAAAAAGAAACAATGAAGGACATTAAACTGAATAGCTAAAGACAGAAGGGGCATCAGCTAATGCAAGCATGTTTCTGTCTTGTGTTGTAGCTGCTACAGATCACTTTTCATCTAAAATGTAAAGAGTCCCTTCTGACAGCAGAAATACTTAAAAGGAAATAGCAGCATTACACAAACATGCATAAACAGAATAATGCGGTCAACTGTCGGCAACAGCACCATAACACAAACACAGTCCACAAAGAATATGGCAAGCTGCAGCTGTATTTATGGGTAATTCAAAGAAGCCTGCCAAAACACCTGCAACCAATAAAAATTAAATTACAGTTAAAACTTAAAGGAATGACTCCCCTCCTCATACAGGCACGCATTGTCCTGATCTACTTGTCACTTTCATGACCTCAGTACACAGTTTTGCTAAAAAGCATGTGGGACTGTTTAACACGTACTTGTTCCAGTAGCTTCTTTTTAGAAAGGAAGACAAGGCTTGAGAAGACAAACTTTTTTGTTGTTGTTTTTAAGGTGACTGACACCCCTACCTCCCTCTTACAGATACACACACACCCCTACTTACTTCTTACATAAACACATACACACCCCTACCTACTTCTTACATAAACGCATACTCACCCCTACCTACTTCTTACATAAAAACATACACACCCCAACCTTCTTCTTGCATCCACACACCTCTACCTACCTATTTCTTACACACACACACACACACACACACACACACACACACACACACACACACACACACACACACACACACACACACACACACACACACACACACACACACACACACACACACACACACACACACACACACACACACACACACACACACACCTCTTAAACACTTAAAACACACAAGCATACACCTACCTGTCACTTGTAGATTCGTCCATAGTCCAAACATGTCCTGAAATTCAAATTCCATGCGGAAGATGAAGACGTAATCCACCGGTTGCACAGACGGAGAAGACATAAACTAGTCGCAAATGCCTGCTCCATCTGTGTGACTGTATGCAAAGGGCATTCTTAAAGAAGAATGCCCTTTAAAAAAAAAAAAGAAAATCTCCCAGCCAGCCAGTTCCAGGGGGGGGGGGTGCAAGTGCATCCCCTTGCACCGTGCCCTTGCTGATTAGATAAATAATGTTAAGCAAACGACAAATAGAACACATTTAGGAAACAAAATGTTTTATTGTCAGTAAAGATCACTTACCCCCTATTGAACAAGATAATACCACTGACAACTTGGAATTCTGCATACAGGTGTTCAGCAATCTGAGGATTCAGAGCATGCAGAAGAAAATGGAAAAAGAAAGAAAGGATGAAGTTCACAATAAATAAGGAAGAAAAATAAAATGATTCATGTTTATAAATTCAAGAGAATACATACTACAAATACACTGTTTTGTTATTTAACACAGATTACAGAGAATGATAAAATGTTTCTATCAGAAATCATTCAGTCTACAGAAAAAAGGCATCATTTTTCCAAAGGACAAAGTAGAAAAAAGAGGCAAGGGGCAGATGAAAAGAAAGAAATCAAAACTGAACATGGAAGGAATGAAGAACATTACTGTAACAAAAAAGAGGAGAAAGATAGAAGTTGACAAAATAGCACTAGCTATGGCTGTACACAGCCATCTGGATGAGAACTGTATGCCTGCAAATGTAATAAGCAAAGAAAACAATGAGATTAATAAGACTAATGGTGATGATGGTTATTCCTTTATAACAATTGATTGAGCAGATATTATTGAATTAGAAGTTGAAGATTCTTCTGATCTGGTTAGAAAAGATATTCTTATAATTAGAGATTCAATTACTAGAGGATCTACTACTTACATTTGCAGAGAACATTATGAACATTGAATAGTGTTATGCTTGCCGGGAGCAAATATAGAGTCTTAGAATGCCTTAATGATGAGAAATATTCCTCTGTTTTTTATTCATGTTGGTACAAATGATCTCATCCACAAGGACTCTCTTTTAGTAGGGAACTTATAGCCCTCTTAGCATAGCTTGTACAGGTGTTAGGATGTCTTTTTCAAAAAACACATATAGAAAGGAGAGTCAGGTCACTGTAAATGAAAATATTTTTTGAGTAAATACCTACATGAAAAAGGACCTGTTTTAAAAAATGGAAAAGTGTAGAGCATCAGAGTCTAATTTTGGGTACAAATGTGTTTAGACAGGATAGTGTGCACTTGTCAAGATCAGGGAAGAGAATTTCTGCAGCAGATATTTTGTAATATTTGACAAACACAAGGCAGGATTTTACTAGGTCTAAAAGGAAGCAGTTCACAGCAACATTTGATCGATCTCTGATGGTTGTTAATGCTAGGAGCATTGATAATAAAGTTTTTTTAAAGGAAAATTTACTATGTTCCCACAAAATTGATGTTTTTATTGTTTGTGACACATGGTTAAAGAACAATGACAGGAAACCAGTTCTGTCAGGGTATAAATGTTTTTACTGTAACAGACATTCAAACAAAAAATCAGGTAGAGGTACTATGATAGGGATTAAAGATTGTTATGAGGCCTGTGATTATTACATGTTCGATGATAACAACAATACTGTAGATTGTGTAACTGTGACAATAAAGACATCCCTGGAACATATAGCCATTTCTGGAGTGCATAGACCACCAAAGTCAAGTGCTGATGACCTATAGGAATTCATATATTTCTTGCATGAAACATGAGAAGGAAGAATAATAGTGGCTGGGGACTTAAATTTACAAGAAACAGACTGTAATAATATTGATTTAAACAACATTATTAAGGAAATTATTTACAATGTATGTTCAGGAACAACAATTGCTTCAGAGTATATAAAAGCTTAACAGGGAATAGAACACACTTGACATTGTTTGTGTTCCTAAAGAAATTACTGTTACTTTATGTCGATTTGTAATGAATGTTGATGTGAAGTGATCATTAGGTTATAAAGGCTAATTTGCTGCTAGCTAATTATTCCAAACTGAAATCTAAACCAATGCACAGAAGATTAAGAACATATTATAGGGAAACAAAATGGTCACTATGTAAAACTAATTGGAGTGATTTATTCAGTGGAAAAACTGCAGAAGGAATGTGGAAAGTTTTGAAAGAAAAATTGAATACAAAAGAAATGTTTAACATCATGATCTAAGCACACAACTTCAGGTCCATACTTGTTTAGATTGTAACTTTCATGTCTATCTTTTTCATCTGCGGTGTTGGGTAAACTGATTACATGTGTTACAGATAGGACATGACTGCAAAAGAACTTGACTAAATTGACCATTTTGACACAGGAAAATAATATGCTTATAAATGCATCAAAAACTAAGCATATGAGATTTGGGAGAAATAAACTGAAAGGTGAATATTTAATGTAGTACACAGTAATTGAATCTGTAGATTCATTTAATGACCTGGATATATGGGTAGATCCAACTGTGAGTTTTTCTAATTATTATCAACCAATTGGTTAATGATATATAAGGTCATATAAGAAATGAATAGTGTCTAGGAAATCAGAAATGATGACATCATTGTTTGTTACTGTGACACCCCTGCACTGGCCCAGTAATCAAGGAGCCTCAATCCTCACCACTAGCACCAGTGAGGGACGTACACAATGGAAGCATGACAAGTACGCACAGAGTAAAGTACAATTTCCCTTAAGAGAACACAGAGATCACAGTCAGTCTGGTGCTTGTTTCTTCCTCTCTCTCCAGATCCCCAATAAGACTCCCCACTGACACAGCTATAGGGTTAAGATTTCAGCTAAGTGGCAAGCCAAAACCTCCAGCACCATCTCTGTTCAGCCAGTGCTTCATGTCCCTGCCCAAGTAGCTGACACACACACTTTGAGAGTTGATTTACATGCAAACACACACACACACACACACACACACACACACACACACACACACACACACACACACACACACACACACACACACACACACTCCTGGGAAAGGCTGGCACAGGTTTACTAGCTATGCCCCCTTCTACCCAGAATAAAGGTAGTTATCACTGCCACCAAACAGGTCTTTATCAGCTACTATAATGCCCTTCCCAAAGGATGACCAATCCTACTGTGTGATGTTACTATTATCCAAATGGTAAGTGTAACCAAGACTTTCAAAACTATTGGAGTGGGCTATACAGTGTCACCAAACACATGTGCAAATACACTAAGAGCTTAAATATCTCTAAACAAACCAGACACAATTAAAAGGTTTAAATATATTTAATAATAAATAATAAAAGAACAATACAATATTCAGTAACTCAGCACAGTGTCTACGGAGTTCAGAATCACAGGAAATATTTTGAAAACAACATTGCAGGACAGTCTCAAATAAATACAGAAAACATCTAAACTAATCTATACTATATTCCTATTTTTATCTAAAAGATACGTTTCCCTAGTCACTTACTATTAGTAAGGCATGAGTGCTGAAGATGGATGTTTCCAGGTCCAAAGACAAATACAAAATGCACATTCTCTGAGAGAGTTCTCAAATTAATATCAAAACATTATTGCTGGGCCAGCTGGATAATATCACTCTTTGTCACCTGCCTTCAGTTCCCAGGCTAACAGAAACCAACATCTCTGTGTCAAAAATATTTCTCTCTCAGAAGTTTGCCTAGAACTGGAAGTTGTAAAATAGTTAAACACTTTTACCTTTGAAACCCAGTAATTATTTCTGTTTCAAGACAATGGGAAACCTCTAACTCTAGACATTGTGTCTGCTCTGAGCTGAAACAGAGAGAACAGAATCATAAAACAATTTCCACTTATTTTCTTGAGGTTTTGCAAGTTAACTCTGTATGTTCCAACTATAGTTTATATACACTTCTCTTCTTTTCCAGTAGGGTACACTGTGGCTACGTTCTTGAAGCCCAGTACATAACATAGACTTCAACATACACTTCTTCACCAGTCATTTAATATACATATAACATATAGTTCTCTTACATTTGTAAAACAAGCCTATGGATCATATTCATATTCATAAATGACATATGATTATTTACAAAATTCCAGATAGCTGGGCTGGCAGTGTCACATCTCTATATAAATCATACTAATATTTTCAAGTGACATATAATTATTTACAAAATTCTAGCTAGCTGGGCTTGCAGCATTTTGGTTTGTCACAGTTAACTTACATTAGACCGAAACTTGAGTAAGGAATAACAATATGAAAACATTATGAGAAAACAAGAATGAGTAAACTGGAAATAGTACAGCAGAAATATACGAAGGACATCCATAGATGTGAAAATTTCAGTTATTCTGAAAAACTAAAATATCTGCATTTGTGCAGTGTCTTATACAGATATGTAAGAGACCTTATTCAGATATATAGGGCATTTAGAAACATCCACTTCTGGCAATGTTTGGGGTTAAAAAGTAGAGAATCATCAGACAACCTATGTAGTAGATTCTGTAGGAATGATAAATGTACTAAATGATTCTCTGAAAGAGTAGCTGATCCATGGAATAAACTACCAAATTACATTAAAACAAGCATTACTTTAGGTATTTTTTAAGAACATTCTGGACAATTATCATGAGAACAATTATTTTGGTAAATTGGCAAGCGTGAAGGGCATTATTGATAATGCTTGAAATATTTGTATATATGTATGTAAATGCACAGCCATCAGCATATGCAGTCCAGAAGTCAAAACATCAGTGTACTGAGCCACATGTACAATGGGACTGTAAGTTGTAGTTAAAGATGCTGTAATGTCATCAGAGCAGGCATACTGAGAAACTGATTATATGAGAGAAATGTGCCGATTCAGTGGAAAAATGCAAAAATCTTCCCTTCAAATGCTGTAGCTGTTTTACTCAAAAGTGCAATAGACACCTAATCTAAATTAACAATGATGTCATTATAGATTACCTAGGGGGAGGAATACCGTCATCATAGGACATGCTCTGAAAGTCAGATCTTAAAATACTGAGCTAGTTATGCAGTGCTTCAGAAGCATTCATCCACATACATAAATATTATCAACCATTTGTACTGCTATATCTGAACTACTTAACTTAGCAAAAAGTGCCAGTATTATAAAAACCCATACTATGTCAGACTACAGCTATACTAACTTACTAGGTTAACGATGAAACCTCTATTGTATGTAACAGATGTACTCACCACGGCACTCTGTAAGGCATTCTATCTCCTGGGCAGCTGTGCATCCTCTGGAATAGCTTCAGGTGGTATGGAGAGTGACAGAGAGAGAGAGAGAAATGGTAGTGTATGTTAGACATGTGGATGGCACACACTGGCAAGTTTGCATATGGAGGTAAGATGAGGGCTGCTTGAAGTACATAGGTGGTGAATGATCTCTAACCTCAGCCTCCCATTGGTACAGGAGGTTGGGGTGATACCTTTTTATGTCACTATGTCAGTGAAGACACTTTTTTCCTGTGCATAGAATCCCAGTGGGACTTGTTGCTGTCTGGAGCGAACTATTCCAGTCCTCAGTCTTGTACTGAGGATCTTTATAGCCCTGCTGTAGGAGCCGCTGGCTTAGTCCTGGTTTACTAGGTGGAAGAAAATCTTAGTTTATTCCATACTTCACCTTTGTGCTCTAAAAGCAATGTTGCCTTATTCCTCAATTGCCATATCTCAATGGGTAGAAACTGCACAGAAAAATGGCAGAAAATTTGCAGTCACACCCATTTCTAGTGTGCGACTGTTGTGCAATGGTGGGCAGCATATCTGCATGACTGATGGTGGGATAGCCCAATATATGTAATGTATGACAATATGTGAACATTGCAGTTTGAGCTGTGAAACATGACAGCCCAGTATCTGTGTATATGCTGGTAGTAAACTATGTACTAAAGCAACTCCAGTTTCATTATGTGGTATGTGGAATTACAAATATTCCCTCGAACAATAAGCTGACCCAAGCATATGTACTGCTGCCTGCAGCTACCCAGGAATGTGGCTATACTGCGTAGACTTGCATGGAGTTTGGTCAGGCATTATAGGTTCATAGGTTCATAGGTTTATACTAGGCTATCTGCCCTAAGGCATTTATAAGCCTAGCCCAGAGTTTTGTGGCTTACGCCACCCCTTATGTTAAAAAATACTGTGCCCATTAGTTTGTTGTGCCTCTGTCCAGCAGTGACACAGAGATGATTCCCGGGGTAAACCTACAATCTCCCATCCACCGGTTAAGATTTCTCTTGAACAGAGCCAGCGAGGTGCTCTGCCTCACATGGACCGGGATTTTATTCCACAACATAGGGAGTCTCTGGGTGACAAATCTATCCCTCCAGCATGTCCTATTTATATCCGTGCTAAGGTTTAAGTCGCTTGCTCTAGTGGATCTGGTAGATTTGGATTTTTTGAGGTGGAGCATGTCCATTAATTCCGGGTTGGACATGGCCTTGTATGTCAGGCACAGGTCACCTCTGAGAAGACGGTATGTGACTGAATAGAGCTGGAGTTTCTTCAGTCTGGCAGCATATGACAGATTTTAGAGTCCCTTTATCCTTTTGGTGAGGAACTTTTGGGGTCTCTCCAATTGCTGCAGGTGTCGGGTGAGATACATCCCAAATGGGGCATTGTACTCGATCATTGGTCTGATAAGTGAAGAGTACAGGGGAACAATGACCTCACTTGATCTGGATGTGAATCCCTTCATGATAAGGTGGGCAATGTAGAAGGTTTTTCTAACCACTTTAGCAATGTGAGTGTCAAAAGAAAGTCCACTGTCAACCTGGGTCCCCAGGTCCCTGATAACCTCTTCTGTGCTTAGTGGATTGCCACCTATATGGTAGCTTGGGGTTACCTTGTTTTTCCCGAAGGGTATGACTATACATTTTTTGGCATTTAACTTCAGGCCATGGCTCTGGCACCAGCTATCAGTTTCCTTGAGACCCCTCTGAAGGATATCTGTGTCCAATGTACTTTCCACTATGGCTCCCAGTTTGCAATCATCTGCAAACTTTGTCAGCCATAGTCCTCCTATGTTTGCCTGTACTTCTGAGAAGTAGATGCCGAGCAACAGGGGGCCAAGGACTGAGCCCTGTGGGACACCACTTGTGACCGGCTTGGAGTCTGACATGGCGCCAGCTACTCTAACCCTGTGGGTTCTGTCCTTTAGCCAGTTTGCAACCCATCTTGTGACATATGGGTTTACATTTAAGCTGGTAAGTTTCTCTATAATACCCGAGTGGGGTATTGTGTCGAAAGCTTTTGCAAGGTCAAGGTAGGCTGTATGGACTGCCTTTCCCTCATGTTTCGAAGAAGTCGACCAAGTTCAAAAGGCATGATCTGCCCTTGACAAAGCCAAACTGGGTCGGGTCCAATGTCTGCAAGTCCCCTATGTCTTTGTTTATGAGTTCCATTATGATCTTCTCCATAGCTTTGCAGACCAGGCTTGTTAAGTTTATGGGGTGGTAATTACCAGGGTCCGTAGAGGCACCGCCTTTGTGGAGTGGGACCACAGTTGCCGTACGCCAATCCTTGGGCACGTATCCTGTGGTAAGGCTAAGATTAAACAGCTGCCTTATGTGCTGGTTTAGTTCCTCATTGAGTTCGTGTAGCACACAGCCGGGGACACCATCCGGTCCCATTGATGCTTTGTTTTTAGCTTTAGAGAGAGCAGCTTTCACCTGCGCATTGGAGATGTCTGGGAGGCTGCACTCCGCTGGGATAGTTATCTCTCCTTTTGGGGAGAGGGTGAAGTTTGCACTGAACCTGTCTGCCAGTATGTTGGCAATGTCTGTGGGTTCAGTGATTTTTGTATCATTTTGGACTAATTCTGAGCATATCTGGGAGTTTCCACCCAGGTTTCTAACATAACTGAAGAAGGCCTTATGATTGTCTTTTGAATCTATGGCAATTTTTCTCTCAAAGTTGGCCTTGGATGATTTTATGAGTGCTCGTATTTTTTACTAATAATGATCAAAGGTGTCTTCTCTTTTATGGATTTTGCTCTATCATGTAACAGCTTTCTCCTCTTATTGTAAAGTTTGTTTATGGCTGGGGTCCACCAGACTGGACGTTTGCCCTTGGTGGAAAGAGTCTTGGTTTTATTAGAGATTGCCTGATCCATGCAGTCCTGGAGGTGTTCGTAGAAGGCATTTGTAAGGGCTTCCGCAGCTTGGGTTGTGGTTTCCACTGGCTCGGGGGCCTTGAAGGATACCACACCAGTCTTGAGTAGTGTGAAGTTTGCTTTAGAGAAGTTCTTCACTGTGGTCTTTTTTGTTTGGGGTGGGGGCGGGATGTGGATATCCAGTAAGATTAGTTTATGATCTGATCTCACCAATGAGGGATATACTTCCAGTGTGGAGCATTTTGTCCCCATGTTTGTGATGATGAGGTCTAGTATATTTTCTCCTCTTGTGGGAACAATGACTAGTTGTTCCATGGCATTTGAATTTATGAACTCCTGGAACCTTTGGGCTAGAAAGTTTGGGCTTGAGTAATGTTCCCAGTCTATATTCGGGTAGTTGAAGTCACCCAATATAATGGTGTTTGGAGATACATTTATACCCTCCAGTGTCTTCAGGAAGGCTGTGTGGGGTTCCTGAGTTTGAGAGGGTGGCCGGTAGCATGCTACAAATTGTAGAGCAGTTTTGCCTGTGGTTAATTGCACCTGGATGGTTTCCGATGCTTCGTGCGTTGCCACCAACCTGGAGGTGTGGGTATCCTTGATGAATATAGATACACCCCCTCCTTTTGTGGTGTAGTCCGGGTTTTGGGGCCGGAACGCATGATATGAGGTAAAACCTGATAGTGCCGGGGTGCTCTCAGGAGCCTTGAACCAGGTTTCAGTCACAGCACAGACATCGATGTTCTCCATATTGAGAAGGGCCTCGAGTGCGTGCATTTTGAGATTTAGACTTCTGGCATTGAGCAGCATTACCCTTAGTTTCTTCCCATTTTTGTTTTCTAGGGTGGTAGGTTTAGAATTTGAGCCTTGCCTAAAAAAGGCACTATGGGGGTGGCAAGAGGCTTAGCCAATATCCGAATCCCAGGGTGACAGGTGCAAGCCGTCCCTTGCAGCAGCGTGGCTTGTCAAGCATGTCATCCCAGGCAGACAGACACTGGATCCCCTTTGAATGACACCAGAAATTAAGCCAATTGTTAAAGCTGATCATCTTGTCTCTATGTTGTGGCATCATTCTTGGTGAAGGAAGGATGCTGCTCAGGGTCAGGGTCATACCTGCCTAGGCTACATAATCAGAGAGCTCCTCTATGTCTCTTTTCATGTAGTCCAGGGAGGTACGTCTCAGGTCGTTCACACCAGCATGGACAATGACTGTGTCATATTTGTACTTGCTGTGGAGTGACCCGAGTGCTTGTGTTATGTGGCGGATTCTAGCGCCCGATAGGCAGCTTACTGTGACCCTCTTCTTGTTCAGCCTGGTGAGTGGGACGTCAGTGTGTCTGACTATGGAGTCACCTATGACAAGTATGTTTGGTGTTGTATTTGGCCTTAAGGGCTGTGACTGCTTTGCACACTGATTTTGTGGTTTATGTGTTGCCTGTGGTGTGTCATGAGGTGGCGGTTGCTTGGGTGTCTGCTTTGGAGGCCTCTGCTGTTTAGGTAAATTTTTGCTCAGAGCCTCCGAGTATGTCTTTGTGTGTTTATGTGTTTGATTCATTGTTGTGATAGCTTTATGTGAGACTGGTTTTGTGGTGTGTGTAGTTGCCTTCTCCTCCTGTCTGGTCTTGCCAGTCCTGAGTTGAGAGAGCTCACCCTCCAGTTTGGCTAAATAGCTGCATCTCTCGCAAGTATTTGTGTTATGTGGGAGGAGGAGAGGGTTGTCTGTGTACATGAGGCAATTGTAACATTGCCTCAATATTCCCAGATTTACCAACTGGACAGGAGAGGACGCCAGCATCTGGCCCTTCGACATGCTAGAGAAATTAAGAAGTTGGGGTTTAACTGAATAAGAGAGGACTTAGTAAGGAAGTGGGTACTCCTGGGGGGGGGGGTTCGCTAGTGAGGGACTTTGTATAATACAGAAGTGCTAAGCCTGAAAAGAAGATGCTTTTAAGACAAGTGCTGAGCTTTTTTTTTTTTTTTTTGGAGAAAAAAAAAAAAGCTTTTTAGTTAAGGGATATACTGTTTAGATTACTAGTAGAGCAGTTCTAAGGGAAAAAATGAAGAACAGACTTTATGGAGCCAGAAAAGGTTTAACCTTGTTAAACCAGCGCTGCCCGATGCTGCTCTAGTGGCAACTCCGCACTAAATCGCGCTAAAGCATGCTAAAGCGTGCTTGATAGCAGGGGCTGGAAAGAGCCAGGAATTGACCCAATACGGCCAATAAAACTACAGTTTCAAGTCAGTAACCACTCCCACGGAGGGCAGGGAAGCTGCTCAATGTTTTTCACTGCCACTGATCAACAGAGAGACTTTCCTTTAGCCCAAGCAAAAATGGCCTCACAGAAACTTACAAACAGTTCAAGAACAGTAAGCCTGTAACTGAACTTTTTTAAATCTCAGAAAAGTGGGAAAAAAGCAAGATTTTTTTTTTTTTGTTTTTTTTTTCAGAGATAGCAGAGGTTCACAAGTAATATCAAGTTATAACAGTGCAGTAAATGACCCCACACAAGAGTGCTAGGTCAAAGACAGAAAATATGCAAGTTTTGAGAAAAAGACGATTTTAAAATTAAGTGCAAACAGGAAATTCAGTAAACAGCTTTTGGTTGTGCTCTAAATACAGCTACTAATGCAGAAATCAAGTTTAACAAGCCAGAAAATGCTCAAACTAGGCAACTATGCAGAAAAACTTAGCAAATAAACAGAGAAAAAATACTTAAAATCTCAAAAGTGGCTCCCTTCTTCTCTCAGCATTTTCTCCTCTTAGTGGGTGCTTCACCAACAGCCAACAAGCCTGAAAAGACACCAAACCCATGAGGCAACTAGGTTTTAAGAGAGGAAGATGAAGCATTGTTGTCTGAACACTGAGCAATTCCAAAACAATCCTGTGCTGGGGCCTTGTGCATAATCAATGTGCCCAGGCACCTGAATCTGAATGATATAAGTGCAAGGTTAGGCAGTGAGCCAAATTACACTATGGAAGAAGTCATGGAGCAGCAATTTCAAAACATGTAACAGATGTACAGGATACAAAATTGTATACTGTTGGTCTGTCTTTCCTGCTAAACATACGTGAAATTACAGTGCTGAGTGCAAGTAACATTAAAATTAATGTACTGAGTGCAAATAACATTATAGTGCTCAGTGCAGATTTTAGGCTTACCTCTGGTGTGGTGTCTTGAGTCAATCAGGGTATTCCCTGTAACCACTCCTACTGCCTTCTTTTTTCCCCCACCCTCCCTCTTTCCTCAAACAAGTTAAACTGCTACAATTCAGTACAGGCATCATTTTCAAATCTATGTGCTTAGGATTTCCCTCTCTCTTCCCCCCTTGGCTGACCTGGTGTGACTCAGTGTAAGTTTTTTCATTGTATGGATCTTTTACTGTTTTTGTGTAACTGAATGACCTGCTGCTAAATTCTGATTCTGCACAGACTGCTCTATTTTTTTGCAGAGGCTCTATAAATAGCTAGTGACTTTATTGAATTTCTGTGGTAATATTTGTGTTTAAACTGAAACTGTACCTAGAGAAAGTGTATAATCAGAGCTCCTACTTGCTGCATGTGTTTTTAATGTTTAAATTGCACACACACATTGAAGAAGTGCTTTTATGACTTAAATAACTTGGGCTATCTATACCTGAAGTACTTTTACTGGCAATTTTCCAGTTGTACAATTGTGAACAATTGATTTAGTTTTTCTGGAATATTTTTAAAATCTGGCAAGTGTTTATTTACTGCATTGCTCTCTTGCTTAGGTTTCTTAGCTATAAAACTTAGTTCATTCTGAAGTGTGCTACTTTACCCCCTCACCCTCAAACCTTTCTGAATGTATTATTATAAAATAACTGCCTGTTGTTGCCTACTCTACAGTTCTCTACAAAACGGAGTCTACAGGACTGCAACTGGTCACCATAACAAAATCAGTTTCTCTCAGCATTTAAGCAGAGTAGGTTGCACACAAAAAGCATTTGTTAAGCTTTCACTTACAGTGCTGTGTAAGTAAGCAGGTCACCATTTTGGTCAGCCATAGGGCTCTTTTTTCTACTTGAGTATTTGCCTCTTTCCCCTGTAACTTAAGTAAACTTACTCTTACATTAAGAACTATAATACTTACCTTATAGCTTCAGGACACCTTAAGAAACCTTGTAAACTGCAATAGCCCTGCTACGCTCAGGCTCTCTTCGCTCCCCTCCCTGCCCCCAATTCCCTCCCACCCCCAGTACCTCTAAATTTATAGTACTATAGCCACTCCCCCACTTTCTAGATCCTATCTGCTTTCATCTGGGATAATTCCTCCCATCCCCATTCTTCTACCTACATTTTAATAGCACCTATTAGCTTTCATCTGGCATTCTCCCATCCCCCTTCCAGTACCTTTACCTCACCACTCTATCTTCTGGTGTTGCATCACCAGGTAAAACAGTTCCTTAACTCACTAGCTGAATCACAGATAATGATATACTCCTCTTTACTACCCCTCTTGTTTGCACCATACCTCCTTACCTTGTATGAAAACCAGTTTCTTACGGGATTTCAGGTTCCGAAAGGTCATACTATCACCCCAGCTGTAAATCCTCCCACCTTCAACCATACTTACAGTACCAGGTCCTATCCAACATCTTGTTCAGTCTATCAACATCTCAACCACAGGCACATTAGCTCTAGATCCAAACACTACCACAAACTAATAAACAAATTCCTGAAGTTCATCACCAAGTATAGACTTAACCTAATACTTGGTGGTGATATTCACCCCAACCCTGGCCCACCCACTTCAGATACACATACCCATCTACTTGCAATCTAAGCTACAAACCTACAACTAATAGGCCAACTAACTCTCTCCTAACCTGTCATCTTAATATTAGAAGCATTAATAACAAGGTACATGAATTGCATGGTCTGGATGTCCACTCCCTTGAGATTTTCTGTTTATCTGAAACCTGGTTAAAACCTAACACTACAGACAATGAAGTGTTGCCATCTGGGTACAACATACACAGGCTGGATTGTGCTTCGAGGAAGGGGGTGGGGTAGCTGTACTCTATAAATCTGAGTTGAATGTCACCATAGATGTAATACAACCACCTCAGATTAATAACTCAGAGATTCCTGCCACCAAATTGCAACTTAATAAAAATAAATGCATTAATATCATCTGTATGTACATTCCCCCAGTTAACATTATATCTACACTTGAAGATATCCTGCACTGGCTATCATGTCACTACCCCCAAGAAACCCTACTACTTGGAGACTTTAACATAGCCAGGGGCACCTGTTCCTCAGAATCCCCAACCACCCATATTAACCTGCATGCATTTACACAAATCATATCCATCCCTGCCAGAATAGGTAAATCCAACCAAAAAGAAAGCATACTTGAATGGGTACTCATAGTGACCACCAACTGTACACCTCTGGTACCCTCCCTGATGGCCTAAGTGATCACCTTTTCACATATGTAATTAAGCACAAAGCCATTAATTCCCAACAACCCTTACTCAGAAAGGTTAGAAACAATAAAAACTTTGACCCTGCCAAATTCCAGCAAGAACTAAACTCATGTAATTTGTCTATTCTAAAACCCCTCCCCTTAGAGGAAGCAGTAGCATACTTTAACAACAAATTCCTTGAGATCCTTGATTTGCATGCACCTGTTCATTCAAAGAGAACAAAGGCAAAAACTGCTCCATGGCTTCCTAAAGAGACTAAACTCAAAATTACCCTTAGAAACAAAGCATGGGCTTTATGGCGTTATTCTAAAGACCCCCAATATCACATTAAATACAGACAATCCAGGAACGAAACTAAATAATCCATTTTACGAGATAAAAAACAATACTACTGTAATTTACAGACAGTAAATCAAAATAACCCTCAGAAGTTTTGGGCAGGTTTAAATAATCTACTACATGTTTTTAACATCCTGGACAAACTTCAACCTCAATCCCTGCTGCTACTATTGATAAAACCCCTGAAGATGTTTCTGACAGTTTTAACTGATTCTTTACTGAGACAATTCAAGCCCTAGCTAGCCAACTACCTCCTAGCTCCCCTGGTCCTGAAAGTAGCACACCTAGAAACCTACTCGCATTCAACTTCCAACTAGTCACCACTTCACTTATCCATACCTTGATCAAAAAATTAAAACCCACTACATTTTCTGCTGATCAACTCCCTGTCGAGTACCTACAAAAATCAGCTGATGCTATTGCTTACCCCGTCTCAATACTAATCAATCTAACCATAGTAGAAGCTAAAATTCCCACCATCTGGAAAATATCCTATGTAATCCCACTTCAGAAAGGAGGCAGCTCTACTGAATTCTCCAATTAAGGGCCAATAGCTATACTCTCTCCACTTGTAAAGATTATGGAAAAATGTATTCATAGACAACTCATGCACAACCTAATCCAGAATCAAGTTATGGCAGACACTCAGCATGGCTTCCATCCTCATCACAGCACTACTTCAGCCCTCCTAGCCTTTACCAACACCATAAACCATAATTGCAACAATAATTATATATCCTCAGCCCTCTTCTTGGATGTTTCCAAGGCATTTGATATGGTTGATCACCAACTTTTAATCCACACACTGCAAACATTCTCTCTAGATACTAGAGCCCTTCAGTGGTTTCAATCCTACCTGAATGGTCGACAGCAGGCTGTCCTCTGGCAGAACAAACTCTCTAACCTTCTACCTAACACCCTTGGAGTACCACAAGGCTCTATACTAGGGCCCTTGCTGTTCTCCATCTTCATTAACGACCTTTATACTGTCATCCCAAAAGTCAGCTGTATCCAATATGCTGATGACTCTACTCTGATTTGCTCGGCCACATCTCCAGTAGAGTTATGGTCAGCTACCCAGACCACCTTTAATACAATAGAAAACTGGCTTTCTGAATGTTGTCTGATCCTAAATCCCCCAAAAAACTAAAATGCTGTTATTTTCACCAACATGTAGGTCTACCGCTTTCACCTTTACCATAAATTCAAATGATGGCACAATAATCTCCCCTGACCCCTCTATAAAACTGTTAGGTGTCATCATAGATAATAATCTAAAATTCGACCTACATGTTAACCAAACTATCAAAACCATCAATAAAAAACTAGGGTCACTTTAGAGAATAAAAGCCTTCCTAACCCTCTAGCTAAAATTGCCATAGCTCGCTCTCACCTTATTTCAACCCTTCTGTATTCATCCCCTCTACTCTCGAATTTAAACAAGACTGTCCTTAACAAACTCTCAATTTGCTACAACCACATTGCCAGGTTTGCCACTGGGCTGCCTTTTAGGACACATCATTGCATCAATCTAAATCAGCTTGGGTGGCTTGAAATACCCAGCCTAATCCAGTATAACCAACTGATTATGGCCTATAATATCCTCTATAATCCAGACAATACTCATGCACTTAAAAATATTATCACCCCCTATAACAATCCTAGACCTCTTCGATCCTCTAACAAACTACTAATTCAGACTAGCAAAATTAATAACACAGCCGGTGACTCTCTCTTTGCAAACTCTGTAAGTAGACCCTGTAACTCTCTTCCAGCTGATATTACCTTACTTTCCACCTTAGGTCAATTTAAAACTAGACTCAAGCAACATTTGTCACTTAACTGGCTATGTCAATGTATCAAGTCTGGCTAACTCTCTAGAATGTGTAAAAATCTGTTAACCAGTTTACTGTGTAAATTAATTTAGTCCTGATGTACACACGGGATTAACTCTAACCTGTGGAACTTGTTTAACTTGCTTACTTATGTAATCTCTGTAAATAGTCTGTTTGTAATATGTAATGCTGGTATTATGTAATGCTGTATCTGCTTACCCTTGGAGCTTTTTTCCCCGGGCTCCGCTGAAAATGGACATGCATCCAGTTGGACTATCCCGGTCAACAAATGTAAAATAAATAAATAAAATAAATAAATAAATGTACATGGCGAAACATGCTTCTAATACATCTTCTTCTTTTTAAACTGCACTTATTCATCAAATGTGTGCTGATAGCTGCGTTGATAAATATACACAGCTGAGACAATAATTTCATGGGTTATAGAACAAAAGTGTACTTAGAAGAGTACTGCTAGGATAAGTAATTATAGGTCTAAAGGGAAACATACTTATATGCAATTACTCAGAGAACATGCTGAATTCATTCAGCCTGATATTGTAATATTTGTTAGTTAAACTGCTTACCTGTTGTGTGTCTACTACATGCCCATTTGCCAGACTAGTTGTTGAGCTGTGGGGGACTTTGGTCAGTAATGTTGTGTGCTTGTGTGACGTCCCTGCACTGGCCCAGTAATCAAGGAGCCTCAATCCTTACCACTGGCAACAGTGGGGGATGTACACAATGGGAGGATGACAAGTACACATACAGTAAAGTGCAGTTTCACTTAAGAGCACACAGAGATCACAGTCAGTCTGGTGCTGGTTTCTCCCTCTTTCTCCAGATCCCCAATAAGACTCCCCACTGGCACAGCTATAGGGTTAAGATCTCAGCTGAGGGGCCAAGCCAAGACCTCCAGCACCCTCTCTGTCCAACCAGTACTTCGTGTCCCAGCCCAAGTAGCTGACTCACACATACTTTGAGATTTGATTTGTATGCAAACACACGCACACAAAACACACACACACCTGGGGAAGGCTGGCACTGGTTTACTAGCTATGCCACCCTCTGCCAGACTATAAGGTAGTTTCTACTGTCACCAACCCCTACTTATCAGCTACTATAAGACCCTTACAAAGGGTGTCAAATCCTACTGTGTAATGTTACTATTATCCAAATAGTAGTTTGACCAAGAGCAAGGATATTTAGGAGTGGCCTGCACAGTGTCACCAAATAACATATGCAAGTATGCTAAGAGCTTAAATATGTCTCACAAGTATCAGCCACAAAGATAGGGTTAAATATATTTAATAATAAATAATAAAAGAGCAATGCAATTCTCAGTCAATCAACACAGTTACTTCAGAGTTCAAAATCACAGGAAGTATTTAAAACAACAATGCAGGACAGTCTCAAATAAATACAGAAAACACCTAAACTAATCCTTACTATATTCCTAGCTATATCTAAAAGAGATACTATGCCCTAAATTTTACTTACAGAGCAAGTGCAGATGATGATGATGAGTGGATGTTCTTGCTAGGTCCAAGGCAAAATACAAAATGCCCAGTCTCTCTCTGAGAGAGCTCTTAAATTAATATCAAATGTTACTGCTGGGTTAGCTTGGATGACATCACTTTTTGTCACCTGATTTAAGTCCCCAAGCTAAACCAGGATTTCACATCTCTGTGTTAAAAATACATATCTCTCAGATGTTTGCTCAGAACTGAAAGGCATAAAACAATAACACTTCCAGAACAATGCAGAAGGCACACTAGTTCTAGACATCCTGTCTCCTTGCTGCATTGAAACTAACTTTTATAGCACAATCGCAAAGCAGTCTAATTTTAACTTATTTTCTTGAAGTTTTGCAAGTTAACTCTGTGTGTTTCAGTTTCTACTATTAAAACATACATTTGCACAGGTATATAGTTTATATACATTTCTGTTCTTTTCCCAGTTGGGCACACTGTGGATACATCTTAATTCAGTACATAACATACAGTTCTGTATAAATCATATCAATATTCACAAATGACATATAATTTACAAAATTCCAGATAGCTGGGAGCATGACATTTCTTCCCCCCTGAAAACTCAAGCTAGTTTTTCAAGTGACTCTTGAGAAACGGGGTCTATATCATATCACTGAAGAGGCAATGTTCTTCGTGTTTCACTGTTGCAGTCATTACATTTGGGTAATCTGCTGGCAGGTTGCCCTCAGTTGGCCTGAATTCCAAAGTCTTGGGTCCTGCGTCAGTTGCTGTCTCCTCTTCCACGACTCAGGTCATCAGGGGTATAAAACAAGCAGTTGATGCCATTTTCTTTAGTCTTTCTTGCTGCGCGGTGCCAGAGGCAGAAGCATTTCGCAAGTGCCGGTTGGCCGATTCCTGAAATATTCCAGTTTGAGTTTCAGAACAGAAGTCTTCACTACAGCTAAGTACCCCATTGGGGAAATTTTTTTCTTGCTCCATACCGATGTCAGAAAAAGTTAATAATTGTATTACTTGTGGGAAGCAAATGCTTCATAAGGATTTCCATTTATACTGTATTCTATGCCTAGAACCTGATCACAACGTGCCTGGCTGCCAGTTTTGTGCTAGAGTTAACCAACACACTATTAAGCATCTGTATATTTTTGCCTCAAAGTATTATGTCGTTGGATAGCAATCCGACTACCGGAGTACATAAAAATGCAAAGAAAAGGACAGAGACAGACAGTCGAGGTCCAAAACCGATGAAGCTTCTCCTAAGCCAGTCGCCGGTTCACCTGTACTCAGTGAGGCGCTTTTGCAGCCCCTGATGCCCGCTACTTTCGAGTCGCAGGCCCCTACCAAGACCCATGTGGAGTCCGGCACACCGCGTGATACTCAAAATATTGGACCCACAGATGTATCTCCCTCAGATGGGTCCAGAGCCGCTGAGCAGGAACCGGCTTCTGAGGGTGTATTCAGGCCTCAACATTTTTATATCAAACCGACAACAGCTGCAAAACCAAAGACAAAAGCAGCTTCTAAAACTAAAAAAACAATGCATGAGCCACGTGCACAGGCCTCTATGCCTAAAAAACAGATGATCAAAATGGCTGAAGACCTTATTACCTTGATCAGGGGTTCCCACCCCCCTCCTGATAAGAGGCCTAGGCAAGACACTGATTATGACTCTTCAGATCAGGTTTCTATTTCTTCTGATTCCCCTTCTGATCAGGAATTATCTCTACCTCCCTATGAGGATTCTGATGCAGAGGTGTCTATACCATCTGCATCACTTCCTGAGGATTATTAATTTGGAGAAACCTTGCATACTTTGAGGGAGCATTTTCACTGGGAGAGTCAATATTTCTCAGAATCAAAAAAGAGGCTCAGGGATTTCCTTCTTCTCCCTCAGCACAGGCCTTTAACCATACCCCCTGTTTTAGACATTGTGGATGATGTGTTTTCGGAGTCAAGCTTGACCCCTGAGTCCTTACCTCCGGCTCCCAGCAAGCCTGACAGATATTACAGGGTCCCTGACTCACACAAATTTTCATTTAGAAACCCTGCTGCTGATCCTGAAACTATTTTACAGGGTCCAAAGGGAGTTAAGGCCTCAACAGCCAAAAATCCTACCCCCTCTGACAGAGATTCAAGGGCACTGGATAGATGGGGAAAAAAGGTTTATACATCTGCAACCTTGGCAATTAGGGCCTTAAACTGCCAGTTTCACATGCTCAGGTATCAACAACATGTTATGGGATTGCTGAAACAGAAAATGATGTTGATTTCTGAATGTTCAAAAAATAAATAATTGCAGGAATTATTGCATGCAGTTGAACAAGTTGGAAAGCATACTTTGCAATGTGGTTTTGATTCCTTAGAGGCCTCCTGCAGGGCCGCAGTTACTGGATCTGTGATTAGGAGGCATGCCTGGCTAAAAGAGCAAAATTTGCCTGATCATGTTAAAGCTAAATTATTGGATGCACCTTTACAGCATGATACTCTGTTTGGTATTAAGGCAGAATAGGTTTTAAAGAAAATGGAAGACAAAGCTAAGTCTATGCAAACTGTAAAAGACTTCTTACAAGTGCAGCCACCAAGATTCAGTAGACATTGGCCTACAAAAAATTGGTCCTTTCCTGTGTCTGACAGAGCTCAAAGAGGCAAATCCAGATGCCCTAAGGGTTCCAGATACCAGGCACAAGATTCTTACAGGTCAAAGCAATGGGGAGCTTCTACCTCCAAATCTGGAGGAGATGAAGTGCAAACCTATAGAAAACAGTCCCAATGACTTCCCTCTGCCTTCACCAAGCACTTAACTTTTGGCAGCACCCTTAGGGGGAAAATTAGCACTTTTTGCTCAAAATTGGCAGTTAATAACCCAGGACAAGTGGGTGCTAAACATAGTATCACAGGGATACAGATTCCACTTCCATACTCTGCCAATGGCAAACGGTTGGCCGGATCTGCCAAAAAATCAATGGGCAGAGGCACAAAAACAGGTTACATCCCTCAGGGATATGGGGGCCATTCAGCCAGTACCAGAACAGGAAAAAGGACAATGTTTTTACTTGACTGTTCTTGGTACTCAAAAAGGACAAGGCCTGGAGGCCAGTACTGGATTTATCGATTTTGAACACATACCTGGACATTCCAAAGTTCAAAATGCTGACTTTGCAGCAGCTTCTGCCCATGTTGGGCAAGAATGCTTGGCTGGCGACATTAGCCCAAAAAGAGGCATACCTGCATGTCCCAATAAGGCAATTGTGCACAGAAGATACCTCAGATTCAAGGCTGGCTTAATGCATTACCAATTCTCTGCACTGCGCTTTGGCTTATCTACTGCGCCCAGGGTCTTTACAAAGTGCCTGGCACCAGTAATTGCTTTTTTGCAAAGAAGTATACAAATATATCCTTACTTGGATGACTGTCTCATTCAAGCAGAGAACAAGGACATTCTTCTTCAACACCTGGCATTTGTGAAAAGGCTTCTAACATGCCTAGGGTACACAATAAACGAAAAGAAATCACAACTGGTACCCTCTCAAAAGATGACATTCCTGGGTGCAAGCTTGAATACAGCTGCCCAGATGGCTTACCTCATGCCAGATAAACAAAGGCAACTGACTACTTACTTCAAACTGATGGCAACAAAAACCCAGTTATCTGCAAGACAAACTCTGCAGGCTTTGGGCTTCATGGCATCCTGCATCCCGCTGATTCCATATGCAAGACTGCATATGAGGAAACTTCAATGGTACCTAAAAAGTTTATGGAGTCAACATTATCACAGTCTGGAAGCAATGACTCCTCTCATTCCCTAACTACAACAGGAGTTTCTATGGTGGGCAAATGCATGTCACCAAAACATAAGATGGACCTTCACTCTACCCCCTGCCAGCCAAATCTTAACAACAGGCACATCAGATTATGCCTGGGGTGCCCACATGGTGGGAAGATGCATTCAGGGCATATGGACCCCAAAACAAATGCATCTACATATCAACCAAAAAGAGATGCTAGCTGTTCAAAATGCCCTGACAGCCTTCAAGGACTTACTTCATCTAGGACAACTACTAATAAAGACGGACAACACCATGGTTATGTGGTATATAAACAAGCAGGGGTCACACACTCATACCCCCTTTGCAGATTAGCCATAGCACTGTGGGACACAGCTTTGACTTACCAAATCATCTTCAAGCTCAATTCCTGCCAGGAAAACAAAATACAAAACCTTATGGACCCTCACGAGTGGAAACTAGATCCATAAGTCTTCAGCATAATAACAAAGAAATGGGGGAGCCCAGACATAGCTCTATTTGCCTCTCCTCAAAATTATCAATTGAAAAGATTCTGCACAAGGACTTATCACACAAACATGGAAAGTGGATGCCCCATCCTTCAGTTGGCTTTACACCTTTCCTCCTCTGCCTCTTCTTCCCAAGGTCCTATTAAAAGTCAGACAAGAGAGACCAAAGATGATACTAATTGCCCTGGACTGGCCCCACCAATACTGGTACCCAATCCTAAGGAACTTGTCTCAATACCCAGCTTGGACCTTACCTTAAAGACCAGCAAAGCAATCAGATCCTGCACAATCAACTCCAGACACTGAACCTAGCAGCATAGCTGATCATGTAGGCATACAAACAACACCTCTCAGTAAAGCTGTGATGGATGTCATTTTGGAAGCCAGAAGGCCTAGTACTAGAAAATCTTATGCTGATAAAGGGAAGAGATTCTGTGCTTGGAATCAAGCACAAGGAACTGATACAGCAGAACCAAATATTCCTCACATATTACAATACTTGACTGAGATGCTTGACAAAGGCCTATCATTATCATCAATTAAAATCCATGCCTCTGCCATTTCAGCTCATTACAATACAGTGCCACCAATCTTTTCTCATCCTTTACCAAAGCAGTATCTTAGAGGAGCCAAAAATGTGAGGCCTCCTAGAAGATCACCAATACCCACATGGGACCTCAGTTATGTGTTGGAAAAGCTCACTCTGCCTCCATTTGAGCCAGATGCTACTGCTGATATAAAGTTCTTATCATGGAAAACAGCTCTGCTACTAGCAATTACTTCAGCAAGAAGAGTCTCAGAGCTGCAGGCACTCCTGGCTGTGGAGTCTTTTATCATATTTTACCCAGACAGGGTGTCTCTGAGGACAAATCCTTCATTTATGCCTAAGGTGGTTTCCAGTGTGGCTCTTAACCAAACTATTCATGTCAACCTTTTATCCAAATCCGGAGAACAAGGGGGAGAGAATTCTGCATTCCTTGGACGTACACAGACAGCTAAGATTCTTCTTGAACAGGACTAAAGCTCTAAGAAAAACTGAGCAATTACTAGTGTCATATGCTGCAGGATCAGAAGGAAAGGCTATTTCAAAGCAGACTATTTCAAAGTGGATAAGCCACTGCATTCGTTTCTGCTACTTACACCATGGCAAACCTGTGCCCAAGGGCATTAGGTCTCATTCTACCAGAGCTGCAGCTACTTCAGCAGCCTTTCTCAGAGGAGTACCAACCAAAGACATTCTGGAGGCTGCTACTTGGAGTTCTGTTCACACCTTTACAAAGCATTATCATTTGCCTCTCTACTCTAAGTCCAGGGCAGGCTTTGCCACTGCAGTTCTGTAGGGCCATATAGCCGCACCTAATGCTGTTTAGCTCAAGCCTCCCATCCATAGCTTTGGGATTCTACCAAAATGTAATGACTGCAACAGTGAAACATGAAGAACATAGTACAGTTGTGTACACTTACCATAAATATAGATGTTCGAGTGTATTCACTGTTGCAGTCCAGATTACCCGCCCGCCATCCCCCTTTCATTCTGGAGTTTATCTTTCCTTCTCTATCTTCTACAACTTATGTGGTGTATTTGCTTGTAGATAAAGATAAAGTTTGTATTGATGCATGTATATATAGTTTATATATATATATATTTTTGCTACCTTTTTGAGGGCACCTGACATCTGGGGCAAGAAAAACTAGAGAAGATAGTGTCTGCTGCTTGTTTTATACCCCTGACGTCCTGACGTCATGGAAGAGGAGACAGCAACTGATGCAGGACCCAAGACTTTGGAATTCAGGCCGACTGAGGGCAACCTGCCAGCAGATTACCCAAATGTAATGACTGCAACAGTGAACACACTCGAACATCTACATTTATGGTAAGTGTACCCAACTGTACTTTACAGCAAATGCCTCTTCATCAACACATACACAGCGAACACACAAAACCATGAATGCTGACATCAGCGATTTCTTTCTCTAGGAAAGAAATCGCTTGCCTCAAATCATAAACACAGCATTACAAACATAAAGTGGGGGGCTTCACCCCCCACACACACCATGGGGCTGTGCCCCCCACACCCCCCTAACTAAATATACCAACTCCGAGATTGCACTATAGTGGGGAAAATGGCAAACTTCCAGGGATGGCCAAGTGATTTCTTTCCCAGGGAAAGAAATCGCTCATGTCAGCATTCGTGGTGTGTGTTCACTGTGTATGTGTTGATGAAGAGGCATTCTCTGCAATAGCTCTTCGAGTATTTGATATAGACCCAAGAAACATTTCTTGAGAGGGTTGAGCCTATCTGGGAATACCTTACCCCATTCTCTGTCTTGAGAGCCCTTCAGCTTTGGCATTGATAACCCTCACTGTGGTGCTGCACTGTCATATCATATGCTTGCAACCCTACGCTCCACCTTAGTAACTTGGCATTTTGCTGGCTGGCTTGATGTAGCCATGTTAAGGGATTGTGGTCTGCAACTACAGTGAATTTCCTCCCATACAGATAAGGCTGAAGTTTCTGCAGTTCACACACTATGGCTATTCCTTTTCTACAGCTGCATAGCATTCCTCCCTGGGTTGGAGCCTATGACTGAGATATACCACTGGGTGCTCTTCTCCCTCTGAGAAAACCTGGCTGAATATAGCCCCCACCCCATTGTTTGAAGCATCCACCTGCACAACAAATTCTTTGCTGTAATCTGGACTGGCTAACACAGGGGGTCCTCCCAAAGCTCCTTTAAGCTTCTGGAATGCCTGCTCACATGCTGGGGTCCACACTACCTTATCTGGCCTGTTTTTTGTTGTCAGGTTTGTGTGAGGAGCAGCTATGGTACTATAATTGGGGACAAACTTTCTGTTGTACCCTGCTGTCCTTAAGAATGCCCTCACCTGCTTTTTGGTAATAGGGGCAGGCCATGCCTGAATGACTTCCACTTTGGCAGGTTTTGGCCTGATCTTACCACTCCCCACTCTATGTCCCACGTAGGAAATCTCTACCATACCCACCTGACATTTGCTGGGCTTAATGGTCATCCCTGCCTTCTGTAGTCTGCCCAGCAGATCCCTGACATGCTTTAGGTGCTCTTGCCAAGAATGGCTGTAGATGGGAATATAATCTAGGTAAGCAAAGGTAAAATCTTCTGCTCCTGCTAGGATATGATCTACCAGCCTCTGGAAAGTCAATGGGGCATTTTTCAGCCCAAAGGGCATCTCCATGAACTCATACAAGCCAAAAGGAGTTAAAAAGACTGACCTCTGTCTAGCAATAGGAGTCAAGGGCACCTGCCAGTAACCCTTGGTAAGATCAGTAGTTGTAAGATACTTATCCCCACCCAGCTGCTCTAGGGCTTCATCTGTCCTAGGCATGGGGTAAGCATCTGACTCTGTGTGACTATTTTCCTGTAGTCCACACAGAACCTGGTTCTGCAATCTGTCTTTGGTACCAGAACCACTGGGGAGGTCCAGGGACTGCTGGACTCCTGAATTACCCCTAGTTCCAATATTTTCTGTATCTCCTCCCTCAAAGTCTGTTTGACTCTCTCAGGCACCCTATAAGGGGCCTGCTTAATAGACCTTTGGGGTTCTGCATCCACATGGTGCTGTACCAGGTGGGTGCACCCTGGTTTCCCAGTGAACATGTCCCAAAACTCCTGTAACACTGCTTGGATTTCTCAAACCTGGGTAAGGGATAACTGCTTGGACATTGCTATCCCTTCCAGTGAGGTGTCAGTCCGAGTCTCACTGAGAAGATCAGTCACCAGATCCCCCTAAGACTCCTCCTGCCATCCACTGCAAATACTCAGCACAAGGGCCTCCCTATCATGGTAAGGTTTTATCTTGTTAACGTGGTACAATTTGTGCCCCTGCCTCCTTCCGAGCAATTCTAACATGTAGTTAACATCACTGACCTTCCTTACTACCTTATAGGGTCCCCCCCAAGTTGCCTGCAGCTTGTTGAGTCTGACAGGAATGAGAACCATTACCTGCTGCCCTACAGCATACTCCCTAGCTCGAGCATTCCTGTCATACTAAACCTTTTTCTGCTGTTGGGTTTCTGCCAGATTCCCCTGGGCCAAGCCCATGAGTTCCCTCAGCCTTGTCTTGAGGTTTAGGACATATGCCACAATAGACTTCTTGTGAGATTCACCCTCACCGTCCCACTCATCGCAAATCAAATCTAGAGGTCCCCTCACCCTATGCCCATACAACAACCCAAAAGGTGAGAAACCTGTGGATTCCTGGGGCACCTCTCTGTAAGCAGATGAGGCAAATATTTGCCCCACTCCCTCTTAAACTGATCTGCAAATGCCCATATCATGGATTTGAGTGTAAAGTTTAACCTCTCAACAAGACCATTAGGCTGGGGATCATAGGGGGTGGTCTTTAGGTGATTCACCCCACAGTGTTTCCACAGGCAAGCCAGCAGGTCTGACATGAAATTGGCACCTCTGTCAGTCAGTATTTCTTTTGGGAAACCTACCCTGCTGAAAATCTCTAACAAAGCATTTGCCACCTTTTCTGCCTCAATGGAGGATAGGGCCACCACCTCAGGGTATCTTGTAGCATAGTCTACTACCACTAGAATATAATTTTTCCCTGTGGAACTTGGGGTACTCAGAAGTCCCACAATATCCATAGCTACTGTCTGAAATGGCAAAGGTATCAAAGTGGCTTTCACCTTGTCTCCTGCCTTGCCTACCTTTTTGCACTACTCACAGGTCCTGCAGTACCCTGTTACATCTCTGGAAATCCCAGGCCAATAAAAGTTCTGCATAATATGTCTCTTTTTACATTTTATGCCCATGTGACCTGCAAAGGGAATATCATGGGCTATGGCTAGAAATGCCAGATGGTAGGCTCTTGGCACTACCAGCTGCTGTATTCTCTCACCCTCTAGCCCTCAGGGGTCCATTCTCTATACAGTAAGCCTTTGCCCCAGTATGCAGATTCCCCCTTCCCTTGAGAATCAGGTGCCTCACCCTCAGACCTTGTAATGTAGTGTCTGAGAGCTGAGCCTGTCTGAACCATCTCTTAGTACCCCTTCCCAGCTCCCCTTCCACAGGAAGTCTGGTATTCTCTGATAGTGGTGCCTCACTGTCAACGTGGAGACTACTGCTCACCTCTACCCTTGTAGTCACTCTGTCTAAGGGAACATCAGTACCCACAAGCAGCTGTGGCTCACCTTCAGTCTCACTGCTACAGGGTAGCAGTGAGACTGAAGGTGAGCCACAGCTGCTTGTGGGTGTGGCTTACCTTCAGTTTCACTGCTACAGGGTAGCTCCCTCCCTGAGGTAACCACCTTAGCAGTCCTGGCTGCATGTGTGCGGTCTGTCAGGATCTCCCTTATGCTACCAGACCCACATGCTTGTCTCCAAGACTGACTGTGTGTAACTGCATGCACACAATGTACTGCATTGTCAAAATTATTCCCTAATCAGGACATCTGCAGGGATATCCTGAAACACACCTACTTGCTGGCTTCCTTTTCCACCCTCCCAGTCAAAGTGAACCCTAGCCAAAGGTGTCTGGAATGGGCTTCCTCCTAAAGCTCTGACTGGAGTAGACTGCCCAAGCAAGTAGTGCTCCTCTGTAACCATTGCAGGCTTCACAGTGGTTAGGTCAGAGGCTGTCTCTCTCTCTCTCTCTCTCTCTCTCTCTCTTAGCAGTGTCCTCTTTCCCATCCACTAAGATATGATATAATCTCTTGTGGTAGTTTATTTATTTATTTGACATCTGTTGACCAGGATAGTCCGACTGAGCTAGATCCCTTTTTCAGTGGAGGCCCAGGTATAAAAGCTCCACAGAAAAAAATAAACAATAACAATTACAATATAGAAGTAGAATACAATAATAATAATAATATGTGGTACCCTTGTTGTCTCGAGACAACTTACTGCTGGCATTTTGCCATTCCCACTTACCGGCTCTACCCCCTTTTATTCCCCATCTTGCCTCCATGGAGATCTGTATGCTACATGGCCCCAATGGTTGCATTTAAATAATTTAACCCTTGGTCCTGGATGTGTACCTGGACTAGTGGCTTCCTCTGCTACTGGCAGACTCTGTTGGAACAGTCTGGGCTGCCCACCATGGGTTCCCTTAGACCCATGAGCAGCACTGGGTGTCCATTTCCTGTGAAGTGATGCCCTGCTTGCTAGGTATAGGTCTCCCTTCTTCCCCAACTCATCTATGGTATTGCATTGTCTATCAGCTAACCAGATTCTCATGTTCTCAGGCAAAGTGCTAAGGACTTGCTCCCTCACCAAAAGGTCTGCCAGCCATTCAAAAGTGGTGATCTAACATCCAGTCGCCCACCTATGAAAATAAGTGCTTGATTCAGCAATATATTCACACACACACTTTCATCTGCTTTGTGTCTGTGCTCATGAAACTTTTTCATATAAGCTTCAGGTGTTAACTTAAAGTATTCCAAAAGACAGCTCTTTACAATATTATAATTTAAGCAATCAGTATCAGACAATTTAGAAATAGCAGTTACAGATTTACCATGGAGTAAGAGGGTCAGGAACCGTACCCAGAACCCTTAGTCAATATTATACTGTTTACATACCCTCTCAAACATATGAATGAACCTATCAAAATTATCAGCCTCTGTAAATTGTGGAAGACATTTACTGACCTTTGCTGCTTCTGGGGTTCGGTTACTCCCTTCCCCATTGTCTCCATTAATCTGGCAAAGAGTCAGCATCTCCCTTTCATGTTGCTTCTGCCTCTCCTTCACCTTTAGACATCCTCCTTCACCTTTAGACATCACAGTTTCTCACTTTCCTCAGCCTCTAGACAGCTCAGTCTCTCTGCTGCTTCTGTTGCCAAATGCTTGACCTCCAGCTCAAGTCTCTCTAACTCCAGATGCATTTTTAAGTCCTCTGTGGAAAGGTTGAGCTGACCATTTTCTGAGAGTTGTCCATCTTCAAGGCCAGCCTGGTTGTCTTCCTGATCGCTAGTCTGCAATGCAGCTGTGCCCAAAGCTACAATCATTCCTGCCTTAGTCATATTGGGATGCACTAGTCCTTTAGCCTGGCACATCTCAGCCAAATGGCTCTTTGTCAGCTTGCCATACACCTCTGCTGACATGCTTGCCTGCTCTCCCTGACTAAGCTAACAAAAAAAAAAAAAAACATTTGTGATGTGAAACTCACTGTGTGGCTGATTGAGAGTACAAACACCTTCAGTGACCACCGTACACAGGCTATAGGAATTCAAATCCACACCACTACAAGCCAGTTAATATGTGATATGGCTAAACCCATCACAGTCAAACAATTAATATGTGATGTGGATATCGCACCACCGTCCACCAATTAATATGTGATGCCCCTGCACTGGCCCAGTAATCAAGGAGCCTCAATCCTCTCTGCTGGCAATAGTGGGGGACGTACAGAATGGGAGGCTGACAAGTGCACATACAGTAAAGTGCAATTTCCCTTAAGAGCACACATAGATCGCAGTCAGTCTGGGGCTGGTTTTTCCTTCTTTCTTCAGATACCCAATAAAACTTCCCACTGGCACAGCTATAGGGTTACAATCTCATCTGAGGGGCTAAGCCAAGACCTCCAGCACCCTCTCTGTCCAATAAGTGCTTTGTGTCCCTGCCCAAGTAGCTGACACACATACACTTCGAGATTTGATTTATACACACACACACACACACACACACACACACACACACACACACACACACACACACACACACACACACACACACAGTAGGCTGAATCAGTTTACTAGCTATGCCCCCTTCTGCCAAGACTATAAAGTAGCTTCCACTGCCACCAAGCCCTACTTATCAGCTATTATAAGGCCCTTACAAAGGGTGTCCAATCCTATTGTGTAATGTTACCATTATCCAAATGGTAGTCTAACTAAGAACAAGTCTATTTAGGAGTGGCCTGTACAGTGTCACCAAATACATATGCAAGCACTTTAAGAGCTTAAATATGTCTCATGAGTATCACCCACAAAGATAGATTTAAATATATTTAATAATAAATAATAAAAGAACAAGACAACACTCAGTCAATCAACACAGTTACTTCAGAGTTCAAAATCACAGGAAGTATTTAAAACAACAATGCAGGACAGTCTTAAATTAATACAGAAAACATCTAAACTAATCTTTATATATTCCTAACTATATCTAAAAGAGATATTATGCCCTAAATCTTACTTACAGAGCAAGTACAGATGATGATGAGTGGATGCTCTTGCTAGGTCAAAGACAAAATACAAAATGCCCAATCTCCCTCTGAGAGAGTTCTTAAATTAATATCAAATATTACTGCTTGGTTATCTTGGATTATATCACTTTTTGTCACCTGATTTAAGTTCCCAAGCTTAACCAGAAACTAGCAGAATTTCATGTTAGAAATACATATCTCTCAGATGTTTGCTCAGAACTGAAAGTCATAAAATACTTTCAAAACAATGTAGAAGGCACCCTAGTTCTAGACACCCTGTCTCCTTGCTGCATTAAACCTAACTTTTATAGCACAATCATAAAGAAGTCTAATTTCAACTTATTTTCTTGAAGTTTTTCAAGTTAACTCTGTATGTTCCAGTTTCTATTAAAACATGCATTTGTACAGGTAAATAGTTTATATACATTTCTGTTCTTTTCCACTAGGGTACACCTTACTCAGTACATAACATACAGTTCTGTATAAATCATATCAATATTCACAAATGACATAGAATTATTTACAAAATTCCAGATAGCTGGGCTTGCAGCGTGACAGCCTGACATCAGGTTAACTGCATGTATATACAGATAAGAATACTGAACATGCAAGCAGCATAATATATGGGCAAGGGAGAACAGTAGTAAGGATTCATGATTATTTATCAGAAGACATTTCCCCTTTAGACAATAGTGCAAAAATATTCACTGAAAGCCACTTTCAGCAAACAACAACAAGAGCTGTTTTTGCTGTCAGAGGCAATGACACCCTTACATGGTCCCTCAGTTTGGTGCTGGATATTTGTGCAGGGATTCACCAGGTAGCATGACTATCTACAGAAGGTACCCCAGGTATGTGCAGCTCTTCCTGTGTAGAAGCAGATGTAAGTTCTACTGAGCCATTGCTCATTGGCCAAGATAGTAATGTCTGATTTCAGTTATACAGGAATATCAGGGAATCTACATGTATAACCCCCTGGACAAGATGTGCTATTTAAATGAGTGGTTTTCAAATGCTAGTATTCCTACAATTGAATTTAATGTTTTCGTCTGTCACTGGGTTGTACTTAAACAAGGTATTATGCTTTGGTGTGTTCACAGGTGATTCTCTAGCTGACACCACCACTGTGGAACTGCCACCACTTTATGTTGGTGAATCCGCTGCCTCTGATGATGATAGCAAGGATGAGCTGGCATGGTTAAGGAGTGCAGTGTGTATGTTAGACATAGACCACTACATCCCCTATGCAGAAAATGGACACAGCCTCTACTTAGGAAACTCAATCTACACAAGGAGGTCAGGTTACTGGGGACACTGGCAGTCGGAGAAGCGTAGTACCTCATACTGGGCACTTGTTAGGATCTGCCCCTAGCACCCTTGGATGGGAGGAACACACAGGTAGCTGGTTGGTGGTTTTTGCTGGAAAAATAGTTATTGCTATCTCCCTGAATTTGGTGTGTCATTGACAGCAACCTAGTGTACATGCAGGGCCATCATGGAGACACAAGATGTTACCACAAGGCTGATGCAGGGTGTGTGGGATAAGTTATGGGATGGCATATCCTGTATGTGTGATTGTTTTGGTAGACTATTTTCACCTACTGGAATATGCCTTGTCCTCTCAAGCACACCTGCAGTGCACAAGGCACCATCCAAGAAGCTGTTCCACTACTACGTCAACAGATGGTCACCATGGCCATTGACAAGCTAGATCATGTTCACACGGTGCTATCACTTCCTCTATTATGTCGGTTGTGGAGGTATCTACACCCAAGACAGTGCAGTCATGGCAGTTGTGGACATTGTACTTCTGGTAACAGACATCAATCACTGACACTCAGCCAGTTGACATCTAGCCAGGAACATAGTACAACCAGTGCTAATCCTGGTAGAGCTAACTCCTGTGGGTGTGTAGTGCACAGGATGCTCAGCCCTCTATCATATATACTCTAGACATGTCCAGTAGGTTAATATACAGTGCTGCAACTACTGCTGAGGCTGTGAAGACACACAGTTACACCACCACAGCTCATAGTACATCACACACAAACACTTCCAGTGACAGTTGCCCTTCACAAAGCCTTTTACATTAAGACCGTCTCCCCAAATTATGGCACATACACATAAATGCACTTTCTTGTAACTGTCTACAGCACTCACACATCTCCATGTGAAAGGCTTCCACATGTGCCCCCACACACCTGTACAGATGATGATAACTACATCCTGTTCTTTGTACTTTGTTACTTGGGTTACCCATGTCTTATGCACAATGTGGCCATCTTATGCATGAGTTTGTTGTTTGTTTTGCATGCATCATTTTTAATACAGTGTATTTGCTATACTCTGCTGTGCTATGGGCCAAAGTGATATGCAAGCAGCTGCCTGTTTGTTAGTCCCACAGAATACTGTGCCCACCTTCTTCTAGAATGTTCATCCCCATGCTGATGGGTCTTCCACAGTCTTCTCTTCTGGCTCAGCCTCCATTGCCTGATATGCTGTGTAGTGTTCCTATGCAACTGACTCCCCCTTTTTTATCTGCCTCCTCAGTATATTGTGCAGCATTGCACACAATATAAATATTTTTGCACATGTGTCAGGATAATACTGCACAGCACCCAATGATGAATCCAGACAGCTAAAGCATACCCTCAGCAGCCCCAAACACATTCTTAGTAATGTTCTTTATTTGCAAATGGGCATAGTTGTACCCCAATATGTTTAATTTTGTGGATATCTGATGGGTGTCATCAGCCAGGGTGCCAGGGCATATCCAGCATCACCAATAAGATGCCCCTGGGGAAATCCCTCTTGCAAAATGTTGGTAGAGGTGTGCCATAATTGGGAGTCATTGTTACTGCCTGGGTGGCCTGGGTACACATTATAGATGATACCCTGTGCATTATAGACCACCTGGTAGTTGATGATGTGATACCCTTTTTGGTTCACATACATCTTTCCAAGTTCTTCATATGATGACTTTATTTCATTGTGGGTCGAGTCTGTGGCCCCTGTACCTCAGTGAAAAAGGCCTACATCATCAAATTCTGCAAGGTGTTTCCTCTCTCCTGTGTGGTACATTGCAATGGTGTAAGCTCCCCTATATGCTGCAGCATGACATTGAGAAGTTGATGGAGTATTCTTGATTCCCACTGTGTCCCTGGTAGATCACTGATAGCTCCCTGTTGCTGTTATAAATAAAGCCACACACAACTTGGCATCCTCTGGGATAGGTTTTCCAACACTCCTAAGGTGATGCAAAAGAGGCTAACAAAAGTCCACTATTTCCTGCATAGTCTCCCTATCCACATGGTAGTAGTATATAATGCTGATATCACTGACAGCATGAAAAGTTATGCATGATCAGATCACACATTACCTCTGTCAGAGAGAACACTAGCCACTTTATCTCTTGGTGAAAATGACAGCATTTTGCTAATGCATACTTACTAATGCAGCAGAAATTGAAACACTTTTTTTTCACAATTACATAAGCATGAACATGGGGAATCAGTAGTTTTCACTTCCATGGCATGCACAGCTTAGTTGCATGGCATTTATGCTTTTCTGCCATCTTGATTTGCCTTATTTGCATACACCAAGATGCAAATTTTAATAATGTTGCCAATTACCATTTCATTATATGACCTTTGTCATATGTCATGACCACCTGTGCTGTGGAAAAGTTATAGCTAGCAATATGTGTGTTTCTAAATCAAGCACACACTGCTCATGGCTGCTCAATGTACAAATTTGCTTAGCATAATGCGGCAAAGTTTTCTGAATCCCAAGCAATAAATGAAGTTTGAAACTCTGGGATGTGAATAGCTATACAAGTAGTTGCCTCCCCAATAACTTTTATACTTTTAATACATTAAATATAACAGTGCACAAGTTTGTTTGTTTATGTAAGGGTAGCCAGTATACTTTTACTTAAAGCTAAAAGTTAATATTGGCAGAAAGCATGCAAGTTGTTTTTCACATCTGCAGGGGGAAAGAGGTGATAACATATTTGCCAGACTGGGAATGTAGGCTCTAACATGTATGTTAGCATGATTAGCCTTAGAAAAGGTAGTGCCTGTGGAAGCAGCTGTCAGCCTCAGGCAACTGCTCCTATCTGGAAGAGAAAATGTCCTTTCTGGAAAGTGTACATAGTTTTATTTGTTTGCTGAAGGGGGATGGATTTTTTGATAATGTATTAATTTTTTTCCTTTTGTGTTTCTAGTGAAGTGAAAAATCTGAGAAAATGTGACATGGGCTCAAATAGGTTCATAGGTGTTTACTAGGCTAATGACCACAAGGGCCTTTTTAAGCCTAGCCATGCATCCCAAATCTCTGACAAATTCTGGTACCCTTGATAAGTGTAAGCAGGGGCTTTGGAGGTGAAACATTTACAAGCAGGGTCCTGGCAGATGAACCATTTACAGGTTGCCTGTGTCCATCAGAGACATAGGTGTCAAACCAGGGATGAATTTCCTGTTCCCCATCTAATTGTCCAAGTTACACTTGAATTGGGTTATGGAGGAACTCTGCTTCACATAGACGGAGAGCCTGTTCCAGGGAAAGGGTAGTCTCTGGGATGAATACCTGTCTCTCCAGCAGATTCTGTTTATATCACAGACAATGTTTAAGTCTTTAGAATGGGTAATTCTGCTGCTGTTTGTTTTGTGGAGATGCAGGAGGACCATCAGAGTGGGGTCTGACAATGCCTTGTATGCCAGGCATAGATCTCCCTTGAAAAGTCTGTAAAAGACAGAATACAGGGATAGGGCCTTGAGGTGGTCTGCATAGAACATGTTACTTATGCTCTTTGTTCTTTTAGTGAGGAACCTCTGTGGATATTTCAATTGTTGGATATGTCTGGTTGTTATGTATAAACCAAAGGGGGCACTGTACTCAATGATAGGTCTGATGAATGTCGAATACAGTGGATCAATGACCTCTTTGGATCTAGAGGACATATCTTTCTTTATAAGTTGCGCAACATGACTGATTTACTCACTACTGTAAACACATGATGGTCAAAGGCCAGATTACTGTCTGTGTGTGTCCCCAAGTCCCTGACTACTGGATCAGCTCTTAGGATTGTGTTATCAGTATGATTGTTACCAGGGGTGGATGACTTCTCGAAGGACACTATTATGCATTTCTTGGCATTTAGTTTTAGTCCATGGCTCTGGCACTTGTTGTTTTTCTATGTCATCCTTTCCTGGGGAACATTTGTGTCAATGGGGGGGATTCAATGACAGCTCCTAATTTGCAGTCATCTGCAAATTTAGTCAACCAGAGGCCACTGACATTGGCTTTGACTCCAGAGAAGTAAATGTCAAAAAGAAACAATCCCAGGACCGATCCCTGGGGTTGTCTGCTTGTGATTGGTTTCTTTGTGGAGGTGGACTCCCCATTTCTAACTTCCTGGGTTCTGTCTGTGAGCCAGCTGGCTATCCAGTGGCTGACTAACATAAGGGTTTGTACCTAACTTCTTAAGTTTGTTGATAATGCTCAAGTGGGGGATAGTATCAAATGCCTTGGCCTGGTCAAGGTAGGTAGTGTGAACCATTCTGCCCTCATCCATTACTTTGGTGACCTTCTCAAAGAAGTCCATCAGATTGAGTAAGCATGACTTGCCCTTGGTGAAACCAAATTGGGTTGGGTCCAGTGTTTAGAGGTTTCCTATGTCATTATTTATCATTTCCATCATAATTCCTTCCATGGCTTTGCATATGAGACTAGTGAGACTTATGGGTCTCTAGTTTCCAGGGTCTGTAGATGGCCCAACTTTGTGCAGAGGGATGACTGTTGCTGTTCTCCATTCATATGGTATAAAGCCTGTGTGGAGGCTACAGTTAAATAGCAATTCCAGAGGGTCTGATAGATCATGTTTTATGCTATTTAGAAGGCATCCTGGGATATTGTATGGGCCTATTGATGCAGTGTTGGACTCATTCCCTAGTGATAGCAGGGCAAGTTATATTTGATGGTATTGCCTGTGGGAAGGTTGATGGGGAGAGAGGGGTGAAGTTTGAGCTGATTTTGTTGGCCAGAAGGTTTGCTATATCTTCTGGATCAGTATATCTGGCTCCATTTACAATGAGCTCGGCACATAATTGTGTATTGCCTTTGAGCTTGCAGACATAGATAAAGAATGCCTTGTGGTTGTCCTTGGCCTGGGATGCCACATCTATCTCAGATTTGGCTTTGGTAGACTTTATTTGTCTTCTAAGTTGTTCATAGGTTCATAGATGCATACTAGGCTAATGGCCCTTGAGCCTTTACAAGCCTAGCCCATAGAAATGCCCTGGCATTGTGCCGCCTGACATTAGTTCTCAGTGCCGCTATTAAGCAGAGCCACTGAAGTGATCCCCGGGCTGAACTTTCTATTTCCCATCCACTCATCAAGATTTCTCTTGAAGAGGGCCAATGAGGTGCCCTGTTTGACATGTATAGGAAGTCTATTCCAGAGCATTGGAAGTCTCTGGGTTATGAACGTGTCCCTCCAACATGTTCTGTTGATTGTGGTAATGAGGTTGAGGTCTCTGGAGCATGTGGTGCAGAGGGATTGGAATTTCTTTAGATGTAGCATTTCTAACAGAGCTGGGTCAGACATGGCTTTGTAAGTCAAGCAGAGATCACCTCTTAGTAGACAATATGAGACAGAGAATAGCTGGAATTTTCTGATACTGTCTGTGTAGGACGTGTGTTTAAGGCCTAGGATCCTCTTTGTGAGGTACTTTTGTGGCCTTTCCAGCTGTTGCATGTGTCTAGTGAGGTACATGCCAAATGGGGCATTATACTCGATGATTGGCTTAATGAGGGAAGAGTAGAGAGAGATGATCACCTCTTTCTTCCTGGTTGCAAAACCCTTGGTAATGAGATGTGCCACACAGAAGGACTTTCTGACCACAGTGACAATGTGATAGTCGAAGGAGAGGTTACTGTCAACCTGTGTCCCCAGATCTCTTATAACGCCTTCAGTGTTCAGTGGGCTCCCATCGATGTGGTAATTAGTGGGAACTGAGTTTTTCCCAAAGGGGATGACGATGCATTTTTTGTCATTAAGCTTAAGGCCATGGTTTCGACACCAGTCATTGGTCTCAGTGAAGCCTTTCTGTAGGCTGTCTACATCACTTGGGGAGTAATAATGGCTTCCAGCTTGCAGTTGTCTGCGAACTTTGATGGCCAGAGTCCCTCTGTGTTGGCCTGGACTTCTGAGAAGTAGATGCCAAACAGGAGAGGACCCAGGACCGATCCCTGTAGGACTCCACTCTTGACTGGTCAACAGTCTGAGTTGGAGTCTGCTACTTTCACACTGTGGGTTCTATCTGTGAGCCAGTTTGCAACCAGCGTAGTGATATAGGGATTGATGCCTAGTTTGGTGAGTTTATCAATAATTCTTGAATGGGGAATGGTATCAGAGGCCTTGGCCAGATTGAGGTAAGCTGTATGAAGTGCCTTGCCCTCACCCACAGCTCTGGTGACTGACTCAAAGAAGTCAACCAGGTTGTGCAGGACTTGAAGTGGAAGGTAGTAGAATTAAAGAAACCTAATAATTTACATTTTTTTTGCAAAAAAGGGAGATAAAAATGAGAAAAAAAAGCTTATCTGCTCAAGAGTAACAGTCACCATATATTTCACGTAGAGCAGTAAATGAGGTTTGAGATACTTGGGGTTGGTGCTTTGTGGGTAAGGGAGAAGCTCAAGAGTTTCTGGTTACCGTGAGATTCAGCAACAGCTGAGTCAGATCTGAGGGATCGGATCCAAACTCATAAGTTGGACAGAATGAAAATTGACAACATCAGATACTATATTTCCCTATCTGTTGTGCACTAGTATCTGTTGCACAAAGCAGTGCTACTTTAACTATTTCTCAAAAGGGCATCACATATTAACTATACATTGCTCACAGTGTCTCATCTTTTTTTTTTTTAAATTCAACAGTCAAATGTCATGTAGTGCTTTGTAGTCATTTTCAAATGCTGCATCTTGTTCCTCTGTCACAAAAGAATGTAAGGAAAATCGAAAAGTGCTATAATGCCAAATACTGTTTTCTGGAATCACTTTAAAATGCCATTTATTGCTTTGTTATTAGTGCAAAGTGCATACTAAAATATCACACCTCCAGTCAGGATCCCCTCTGCATTTTGAATATCTTCGAATAGTGCTTATTAGCACAGAATGGTGCTTTGTTGCTAACAATTTAAATATATATGGAAATATTCAACTATACTTATTTTTAAAATTATCATACAGTAACTACTTTATGTACATGCATTACAATTTACTTATCTGTTGTTTACTACATTTTTATAACCTTCCTAATTCAATCTCAGTAAACATTCTATTAAAAATGACACTCAGTATACATTTCAAGATAATATCCCCTGTGAGTACTTCCTAATTCTAAACTATTAATCTAACATTCTGCATTTCTTAAATGTTTGTTTCTTGACAATTTGCACAAGTGATTTATCATACATGAATATAGTTCCACTGAATCTAAATCTGGTGCCTACTGTTATCTATAGTGCATATTTTTCTAATATCTTTTCCTACTGGGACTGAGTAAACATGGGGAGAAATGGTTATATAGTGCCTAAAATATACATGCATTGTATATGTACATTTTTTGTAAGTGTGCCTTCATATCTAAGTATCATGTAAAGCAAACAAATTCAGCAGAGTTCCTGGCTCCATTTATTTATTTTGTTAAATTGGTGACATGCTATTTATGGCAAAGATACACAATATTAATATGATGCAAAAGAAAAGATGAGATGAATTAAAGCATATTACGATTATTTTTTTCTGGCCCTAACTTTATTTTCTTGGATGTTTGCCAGTTTGTTGATAAAATGTGTTTCTTATTATTTCTCCTCAACTTTGTTGGTCCCATTTCATGGATTTAAATATTAAGTGATGACATTATACATGATCACTTTCAAGCTCAGTAAGTGCATGCCTTATTTATAAGTGCAGTCCATCATAGGTTTTCATTTCATTTTGCAACATGAAGTTGGCATGCCTTTGTAAGAGCAGGCATCCTATACATTAGGATGCTTCTACTGACCCCCTGCTTTGCTTTTCCTGCAGGTAATTTCTGCATTCTTGGAAATAAATGTTCTAACTCTTAAGAAGCGAAAAGCAAACAGTACCAAAGAAGCTTAAATTACCTTCTATACAAGGTAATGCTGAAGAATCTGGACCAATTAAATATCCTAAGACATAAATTGGCACTTCATTGTTTTCAGAGTTCTAAAATGCCACTGAGAAATTATTTTCTTTCCTTGAATATCAGAACTAGTGAACAGAGTAATCGGGTTAGTCTTGCTGTGCTGAATTAAGGCCATGTTACAGATGCCAGGACTGAAGTGTTTCACAGAACTGAGGTCCTTGTTATAAAGAATAAAATATAATGGTGACCTTGTATTTCAGTGCAGTGGAATTAAAGTGATAAACAGAATTAAAGGTCTTGTAAGCTGGACTACAGTTCTATACTAAATTATTGGTTTCACTAAACAAATCAAGACTAAAAGGCCACAGGGAATTGCCTCATGAGCTCTACTGGAGTGCTGAGGTAAACTGCTGGATCCACTAAAGAGCTGAGAATTAAAGTACTATAGACAATTAGGAATTCTGCAATCAAGACAGAAGTGTTTTAATGAATTAGGGGATACACCATGAGCATCATATTGAATATGCCATACAGAATTAGGGGTTCAGTTATTATGACTAAAGTGCAGTAATGAGTTACATACTCCAAGACCAGAACTAAAGTCCTGTATAGAACCTGTGAGGTCTTTGGAGTACTGCCTGGTAGCACGAGTCATGTTCTTGAAGCCAGCACTGTAAATGCCATGAAGAATTGGAAACCTATCATCAGACCTCTACTGCTGGGGTAAAATGAGGGTTCACTATAAACATAAAAACCAAAGTAAAATAATGAATAGTCACCATATGTTAAAAATCAGGGCCAAAGCATCATGGATTGCTATAGACCACAGCTGCTTTATCCTGTAGTCCTAGGTTTGCTTCCCACAGCCCCTGCTTGCAAATTGTGATGCTAATCAAGCAATGCTCATGAGGCACCCTAGAACAGTGGAACATTTTCCTAGTGGGTTACTCATTAACATTTAGACCAACTACTGCACAGGAAGGAATAAAAGGTGGAGGTGTCTCAGTTTTCATCAAAAAGAAACATTACTTAAGACTTATCAAATAGTATGACACTTGAGCTCCTCTAGTCCAATTTATCATAGACACAGTCCCATACCATTTCCTTGCTAGTTATAGGTCCCTCTCTATGATCCATGAAACCCATAGCTCTTACTTAAATGTACTGGAGACACTCCTCATTCAAACCAACACCATATTCATGGGTGACTTTAACTTTCCCCACTATAAACTGGGAATCATATACAACCACAAACATACATGCCCAGCGATTCCTGGATTTTGTTAACATAAGCATCCTGGTCCAGATATTCCATATGCCCATTAGGGGCACAAACTTCCCTGAGATAGTTCTCATAATCATGGAAGAATGCTGCATCCCTCTCCAGTGTAATGTCCTCACTGGTCAGGTTGGACCATAAGGATGTCTCCTTTGAAATAAAATAAAACTCAGGGACCCTAACAAACCCTAGAAAGTAGAGTTGTGTAAGTTGAACTTACCAGAATAGCATCTTGAATCCCAGCTTATGTAAGAGATCTCTCACCCAAGGTAGATTCCTGACACTTTGAAAATGCTCGGCAAAGATAAGCAAGTCATTTAAATATCAAAAATGTTGATACTCTGTGGCCTGCAATGAGCTATAACTGGTGTGAGATGCTTTGTGAGCACCCTCTTTCTTGCTGAAACTGCCAATAAATTAACTTTGATAGAGAAATAAGAAAGGCCATAGGATAGTAATTCACACAAATATTATAAAAAACTAAGAAAAACTAACCCTGAATGGGTGCTGGTTATGCTGTTGGCACCAAGTAGAAAATCTTTTACATGTGCTAATATTTGATTTTCTAGTAGCAGGCTTTCTTGTCTCCATTAGTACCTGCTGTATGTTCACATTAAACAAGTGCCTAAAATGGATTAATGATCGTATCTTCCAGGTGGTCAATTGAAAATGACTGATGTTAGAATGCATCAAACACCCCTATTCTTATGTGAGTAGATCCGGTCTGTGAGGAAGCTTGTGATAATTTCCCCCTAGCCATTTCCAAAAGAAGGAAGAACCACAGTTGCTTAGAACAGAAAGGAGTCTTCACAATGATCTTTGGAAAATCATTTTGAATCTTAAGAAATGTCCTGGATATTAGTGGAAAGGGTGGAAAAGCATGCAGAAACATTCCTGTCCAAAGAAAGGAAAAGGCATCTGTCTTCTAGGGCTTCTTGCATAGAGTCCTGAAATAGAATCTTGCCAGTTGATTCCTCAAAGTGGAGGCAAAAAGGTCTGCTTGAGTATCTCTCCAGTGATGGATCACATGTTGGAAAGACCCCCTGATTTAGTTTCCATTTTGTGAGGGTCTAATCTCATCCTGCTCAACTTATATACCACACAATTTTGCTCTGATGGATTGCAGGATGCCTGCAGATTGAGATTGTGCTGTGATGCTATATCCCAAGCTAACATGGTTAGTCTGCAACGGGGGTATGGCCTGGGTCTCCCTTGCTTGTTGATGTACCACTGGACTGTGCCATTATCTGAAACCACTTTAAAGAGTTCCCAGGGGCCAAAAGTAGTGCAGAAGGTTTAGTGCCTTGATCAGGGCAAGCATCTCCTAGATATTCATGTGCTTGTGTCTGTCCTTGGTGTCCCACACCCCTGCACTTTTATCTCTCCTGACACTGCTCCTCAAGCAATGGCCAAAGCATCTGTAGTGACTTTGGAGCAGGGAGGGAGAAGGGGCGACCTGGATTTAAGGATATCTGTTGTCCCACCAAAAGATTTCTCTTCTGGCAAACCCCAGTAATGGGATTTGAAAAGATAACGGGTGTTGATGCTTGGACCAAAGAAACTTCAGATACCGATGTATCTTTCTCATGTGGAGTTTTGCCAGGGGTATCATAATCATAGATACCATGAGACCCCAAATCCTGACATATTCTCTCGCAGTGACCAAAGTCTGAATGGAAAACCTTAGAAACAGATCTAAATAAGGATCTATTTTTTTCCTGTGGAAGAAAACCTCTTTAAACTCAGATGTCTAGTTGACATCAAAGAAAACACTATCCTGTGAGAGGGAGTCAAGACTTTTGACTGTTCTCTTGGAATCCCAGCTTGTGTATGAGATCTCTCACCTGAAAGAGATTCCTTACACTTTGAAAAAGACTGCAAAGATGAGCAAGTTATTTAAATATCAAAAATGTTGATACTCTGTGGCCTGCAATGAGCTATAACTGGTGTGAGATGCTTTGTGAGCACCCTCTTTCTTGCTGAAACTGCCAATAAATTAACTTTGATAGAGGAATAAGAAAGGCCATAGGATAGTAATTCACACAAATATTGTAAAAAACTAAGAAAAACTAACCCTGAATGGGTGCTGGTTATGCTGTTGGCACCAAGTAGAAAATCTTTTACATGTGCTAATATTTGATTTTCTAGTAGCAGGCTTTCTTGTCTCCATTAGTACCTGCTGTATATTCACATTAAACAAGAGCCTAAAATGGATTAATGATCGTATTATCCAGGTGGTCAATTGAAAATGACTGATGTTAGAATGCATCAAACACCCCTGTACTTATGTGAATAGATCCAGTCTGTGAGGAAGCTTGTGATAATTTCCCCCTAGCCATTTCCAAAAGAAGGAAGAACCACAGTTGCTTAGAACAGAAAGGAGTCTTCACAATGATCTTTGGAAATTCATTTTGAATCTTAAGAAATATCCTGGATATTAGTGGAAAGGGTGGAAAAGCATGCAGAAACATTCCTGTCCAAAGAAAGGAAAAGGCATCTGTCTTCCAGGGCTTCTTGCATAGAGTCCTGAAATAGAATCTTGCCAGTTGATTCCTCAAAGTGGAGGCAAAAAGGTCTGCTTGAGTAGCTCTCCAGTGATGGATCAAATGTTGGAAAGACCCCCTGATTTAGTTTCCATTTTGTGAGGGTCTAATCTCATCCTGCTCAACTTGTATACCACACAATTTTGCTCTGATGGATTGCAGGATGCCTGCAGATTGAGATTGTGATGTGATGCTATATCCCAAGCTAACATGGTTAGTCTGCAAAGGGGGTATGGCCTGGGTCTCCCTTGCTTGTTGATGTATCACTGGACTGTGCCATTATCTGAAACCACTTTAAAGAGTTCCCAGGGGCCAAAAGTAGTGCAGAAGGTTTAGTGCCTTGATCAGGGCAAGCATCTCCTAGATATTCATGTGCTTGTGTCTGTCCTTGGTGTCCCACACCCCTGCACTTTTATCTCTCCTGACACTGCTCCTCAAGCAATGGCCAAAGCATCTGTAGTGACTTTGGAGCAGGGAGGGAGAAGGGGCGACCTGGATTTAAGGATATCTGTTGTCCCACCAAAAGATTTCTCTTCTGGCAAACCCCAGTAATGGGATTTGAAAAGATAACGGGTGTTGATGCTTGGACCAAAGAAACTTCAGATACCGATGTATCTTTCTCATGTGGAGTTTTGCCAGGGGTATCATAATCATAGATACCATGAGACCCCAAATCCTGACATATTCTCTCGCAGTGACCAAAGTCTGAATGGAAAACCTTAGAAACAGATCTAAATAAGGATCTATTTTTTTCCTGTGGAAGAAAACCTCTTTGAACTGAGATGTCTAGTTGACATCAAAGAAAACACTATCCTGTGAGAGGGAGTCAAGACTTTTGACTGTTCTCTTGGAATCCCAGCTTGTGTATGAGATCTCTCACCTGAGAAAGATTCCTTACACTTTGAAAAAGACTCTGCAAAGATGAGCAAGTTATTTAAGTATCAAAAATGTTGATACCCTGTGGCCTGCAATGAGCTATAACTGGTGTGAGACACTTTGTGAGCACTCTTGGTGCAGTATATAGTCCAAAGGTTAAGGTAGAGAACTGATAATTAAGAAACGTCTGAAGTTTGGATTTATAGGGATGTGATAGTAACCATCTTATAAGTCCAGTGTTACTAGGAAACTTGAAAGAGGAAGAAGAGATAACAGGTTGTGAAGTGACATTATTCTGAATTAGGGCACTATCACAAATGGGTTTAAAAAAAGAAATATCCAGAACTGTCCTCCAAGCATTTTCTTTCTTTGGCACTAGGAATATCCTTGAATAAAAAAAAAAAAGTCTTCACTACTTGGGAAGGAGGAACTCATTGTTTCAGTCCTTGAGACAACATGTGATGAAGAACAAGTGGAAACAAAAGAGTCCCTGATGGGACCTAGTAAGCTATTCCTGTCTAAAGAAATCTGAGGAGTAAATACATGTTTGGTTGTTTCTTGCTGACAGGAAAATGGGACCAACAGTGTTACTAATGGACACAGCATTTTGGCACAACAGAGAAACCTTCCCTATCCCTCTCCCAGGACTGACAAGAGTGGCTCTCCCTTGCCCACTGAGGGGACTCTAGTAGACACGGAGGATGTGGATAACCTCCAGTCCATAGTGGTTTTAGGTTCTACACCATTGGGACCCAGAGTAAAGATGAATGGTCAACAAATGGCCACATCAGAGTCACCCACCTGCAGCTGAGGCAAATTGCTAGCATGCTACTGGGGCAAAGGCTGTTTGATTAAATTTTTCTTTTTGTATCTTGCAGAAGTACTGACCATGGGATGGATAGTCTTCCATGTTCAAGCCTAAAATGGTGACTTTTTCCCAGGGAAGATAAGCAGCAAATACCAGTCCACAAAAGTTACTTTTTTCTTGACAGAAAAAAACAGAGTAAAAAGCACTTTTAAATGCCATGCCAGCCCCACCAAGGAAAAATAAACACAATTTTGCCACAGAAAATATGTTTTCAGTTAGTTAACAATAGTTTTAAACTGACAGAAAAAAATAGTGCTCTCTTTATTTGCAATCTTGAGGCAGTCCATTAAAACACAATGCTTCTAGCTTTAAAATATCTATATATTTAAGAAAATGGAAGCCCCCTCCCCCAAGAGAACATATCTGCCCAGCAAAGGAAAGCACAAGCTGACTGTTGATCCTCAAAAGCATACTTTTCGGCTGCAGTAAAGATCTGAAGTGCTTTGCATCCAAACTCAAGCTGCTTCACAGTTTGGGTGCATGGAAGGTGTCTTAAAACTTTGGAAGTTGGCTAGCCATTATATCCTTGGCAGGCTATAACCCATCATGTTAATGGCTGCATAGCGGCAGCTGTTCCTACTTGAAATCACAGGACAAACAAAAAACAAGTCATCTTAGTGGAATCCCAAATCAATTGGCTGTATAATAAAAGAAAGGAAATCATGGTAAAAATTAGGAGGTACAATGCCCAGCCAGGAAAATAAACTCCCTCATAAATCTGAATAAGTAACTTAGGGGGATAGTCAAGTCTGCTAAAGCTAAGTTTGAGGTAAAAATAGCTTTCCAGCCAACGGCAATCAAAAGACTTGCTTCTGTTATATCTGTAACCTCAAAGGCAATGCACAGCAATGTACCAATCTGACTGTAAATGCAGCCAACTATACTGAGCTGAAAGATACAGCAAATCTAGTGGCTGAAATAATTAGCTCAAATTTTACCCCCTCACCCCCAAGGCAACCCTCATGAAATGCCTTCAACCATTACTTTCCCAACTGTCACTAGGGAGCAGGTCTTCAATGCACTCTCCAAGGCCAAGAACACTGCATCAATGGGCCCTGATAATATCCCAGGATGTCTCCTTAATAGCATGAAACATGACTTATCAGGACCACTACAATCACTGTTTAACCAAAGCCTCCAGACAGGCTCTGCAGCAAGTGAATGGAGGACTGCAACTCTCACCCTTCTGCAAAAGGGTAGGCCATTTACAGACCCAGGTAACTGGCCATGGAAAGAATTATCATGGAAATAATGCATAATGACATAGGAAACATTCAGTCAATGGATTCAGCCCAATTTGCTTTCATCAAGGGCATGTCAAACCTACTCTGTCTAGTTGACTTCTTTGAGTAGGTCACCAAACAATGGACAAGTGAAAAACAGTGCATACTGCCTACTTTTACATGTCCAAAGATTTTAACACAATACTCCACGTGAGCTTTAACAGGTTAGGTATAAACCGCTATGTCACCCACTGGATATTCAACTTTCTCACATATAGGACCCAAAAAGTTAGGATAAGGGAGTCTACCACCACTTAGAGGTCAGTCACTACCAGATTCCTTCAGGACTTGGTGCTGGGGTTGTCCCCTTTTGGCATATATTTCTCTGAGGTTAAGGCTAACATTAAGGACCTCTGGCTGACTAAGTTTGCAGATGACTGAAAACTGAGTGCAGTCATAAAATTCCCCAATGACACAAATATCCTCCAAGAAGGCCTGATGCAGACAAATAACTGGTGCCAGAGTCATGGTCTAAAACTCAAGGCCAAGAAATATATAATAGTATCCTTTGGGAAGACTGCTGCTCCTGGAAACTAGCACATTGACAATTCACCAAGAAAAAGGCACAAAAATGCTGACTGAAAATGAACCAGCTACACCAACACAGGATCACAGGATAAATCACCAACAAGATTTATTATATTGAGAGATTTCTTCCACAATTAAACAGACTTCTTCAGAGTATAAAACATCGACTAGTGCATAGGTTTTATATGGTAGTACACATCATATGACCCATCACATTCTCAATTATTCAATTAGCAAATGTTAAATTACATAATGCCCAAACCTATTATTAAAATTCTTGAGAAACTTAAACCATACATTACAAAATTCACTAAAATACTAAGCGCTACACCATAAGGTATTAAATGAATATATGTTTTAATATAATACTACATCTTACACTTGGTAAGATTTTGTGTGTCTACAGTGGCAAGAAAGTCATTCTATGTTGTACAACTTATAAGCAAGGGTATGTGTTAGATCATGTTTTTTCCTTGTACAGTAGTTATAAGACATTAGACAGGCTAAAGAATAAAATAAGCCTAGAAATGGTGTTTCATTTATGTATACATTTTAAAAATTCAGAAACAAAGAATCTTTCATTGAATGTTGACCTTGCTGGCTAGGAAATGGTGTTTCATTTATGCATACATTTTAGAAAAGCAGAAACAAAAGAATCTTTCACTAGAATGTTAACCTTGCTGAAATAATAGTTTCTCAAGGGAAGATTGCAGACAGTTCTTGTAAAGTTTCTTTCTCAAGAAAAAGATAAACCTTACAGAATGTTCTTTGCACATACAAGACAAAGCCTGAGACCAAGGTTAGAAAAAGTAAACAATTTACTGGACTGAAGCAATATAATATGTTGTGTTCAGGATAGGAGGGCAGTTAAGGTTAGTAAGTTTGTTTGACCTGTTACTTCAGAGAAGATGACAAACATTCTAGCCTGAGTACAGAAAACAGGTCATCTAGAGACTACGTCATTTTACATTGCTCAAGACAATCAGAATGATGTGCAGCAATCTGAATTGTTTATCAGTACAGTTAATGAAGACAGCATTTGGATATTGTGAACATTTAATAAAACCTTATTAAATGAACTGCAGTGTTTAAAGAATTCATTCTGAATGCACACGACTTGGTCCATAAGGAAGGGACTGACACTTTTTCAGCACGAGCTTGGGTAATTAAGACTTTTGTTTCTCAGTCTCATTGTATACAATGTTTTCAGCTAATTACGGTACAGTACAGCATTATTAAATCTTACAGTATGGTACCTAGGTCCAAAGATATCATTATTCCACTGTACTCAGTTCTTATTAGACCAATCACTGAATATAATGTCCCTTTTTGGTATGTACCTGACCAGGCATATGCAACAACTGGAGTGCTCCAGAGGTTCCTCACAAAAAGAATACATTGAGTAAGCAATATATCCTGTGCAGATCACCTAAAAGCCCTGTCCCTGCACTTGGCATCCTACTGTCTGCTGATAGGTACTCTGTGCTTTGCCTACAAAACATCCTCTAGTCACTCTCTGATGGACATGTTGCACATCTGCAAAACAAATAGCATCAGAATTACCCAATCTGGGGACAGTAATCTCACCTGCGACATAAATAGGGCATGCTGGATGGACAGATATGCGTCTTAGAGACTACCTCTTCTTTGGAACAGGCTTCTCATCCATGTCAAGCAGAGCTCTTCTCTAATCCAGTACAAACATAATGAGTCAATGAATGGGGAATCAGAAATTTACTCCTGGTCTGGCACCTATATCTAATAGACAGAAGCAGCCTGTAAAGGATTGGCCAGCCATGCCCAAGTCTACATATATCCCATAAAACAATCTTATAGTATCAATCTGCCAGGTACATTTGAGAAGCAAGGCTAGGCTTAAAAAGGTCCTCAGGGGTTGTTAGCCTAGTAATCACCTATGAACAAAAAGAACTTTAGGCAATGATAAGATTCTAGCAAAGAAATCAACACCAAAATGTTAAGAAGGACTAGGGGTCCCACACTGCAGAACACTAGGATGAAATAGCCATCACTAACCACTGGCTACATTCCTGAAATCAGTACTGAAGTGCAGTGGCAAAATGAGAAACCTGATGATATTAAAGCTCTGGATAGCAGGTATCTTGTGGTTACTTTATTCCCTGTTTTATCCAACAGTAACCAGCATGAACCACTGTAAACAGTATAAATACAACTGTTCCAGCTACAGCCTATCATAGGAAATACATAGTAAAGAAGTACTAGTTGTAAGCAACCATATATCTACTGCAATATACCAGGGTTTAAATATTTCCCAGAAGAGGCTGCTGTACACAGTTGTATAGGAAACAATGGTGATTGCGGACTTGTTTCTTTTACTTCCATTCTTTCTAAACATGAGTCATTACTCAGGATGATATCCAGGTTTTTCTGATGAGGAACTCATTCCTACTGCAGTGCCAGTCTTTCCCATTAGAAGTTAGCATACACACTGATGTAAGACCATGTGCTGCGAGTGTAGTCACAGTCTTCTTAGCAGGAGTTAATATATGTGGCACCACTGATGACAGGAGGATTTAGAACTATTCCAGTTATATGTGCACCATTATTTGATTTTTAAATGAAGATGAGCACTCTAGAAGGAAATAAACAAAGACTAACTTAACTGATAAGGGATTATGTGGTCCATCAGGACTACCAGTATCTGTCATCATCAGCAGCAGCCGCAGCAACCCCCTTTCTCAGTTTACATAGGGGTTGGGTTGTCAGGCTAGTTGTTGCCACCTCTCTCATATCAGAGGCATTCTTCTATCTTCTTTGGGAGTTGTATTCATCTGTCATGGTCTTGCCTCACACAATCCCTCAATCTCTTAGCTCGATGTCCTCTTCTCCTATTGCCTTCTTCCTGTCTGTTCCAAATCTGTTTTACCAAATTGTCTTCTGCTTTCCTGCACTTGTGACCAAATCATCATAATCTGTCCTCTTTGACCATCTCTCCAACTGGAGCAACTTTGGCTTCATCTCTGATGTCCTATTTTCATCATCTGTCTGATAGTATACATCCAAGTACCTATCTCAGGTATGTCGTCTTCATAACCTGCAGATTTTACAGCTTCTGTGTTTTCACTGCCAAGGTTTTTGTGAAAAACAGTAGCATAGGTTGCACATCTGTTCGCACACCTTGTTTTCAGCTTCAGTAGCATTCTACTGACATGCAGTATCCCTGACACTTTGTGCCACCTGGCTGCAGCATCTGTGATCATATCTTTAACCGCCATAAAAAAACTTCCTGCTCCTCAACCACTTTTGCAGATACCTGAAACTGTTAACCTTTTCCACAGATTTCCCTTTTTTCTCAAATTTAATCTTCTTCTGATTCACCCATTTGCTGCCATGGCCACTGTCTTATCTGTACTCAGTTCATTCCACATGCCTTCAATTTTGCATTCCAGTCATTTTCCATTTGCTGCAGTTCCGGTTCAGAATCTGCTTGTAGTGCCACATAATTTACATACATCACCTTTGTTGATCTCACTCCTCTGATCTGTTTACTGATGTAGTCCATCATCAATATGAAGAGGAATAGATGAACCCTGATGCCCACTGACTCCTGTTAGAAATCTCTCTATGAGTCTGACAACTGTTTGTGCTTCCATCTTTGGATCTTTGTACATAGCTTGCACTAATTTTACCAATGTTCTCGGGGCTTTGAACCATCATGCAATTGGTCAAATCAGCTTTCTTTAGACCTTGTCATATGCTGTCTCTAAGTATAGGAATGGACTCTCTTCTCATCTACAAACATCAGGTTGATTGTACTGGATACTAAGCTGCATCTAAACTACTCATTTCCAACACTACTTTCTACTACACTGCATATTCATTTATCAGTCACCCTCTCCATCACTTTCTTGCAGTGTGATGCGACAGGTGTTTGATAGCTCTGTACAACTCACAGTTGTGAATGTCCACTTTGTTCTTGTACACAGATACTAGAATGCTTATTCTACAGTCATTTAGGATATGCCTGTCTCTCTCCCTCCCTACTGACATGAGTTCCCTCAGGTGTCAGTTCTTCCCCAATGCACACAACTTGATTATATATGCCACAAATTCATATGAGCCTGTCTCTTTCCCTAATTTCATTTTCTTTAGTACAGTTTGTACTTCTAGGATGGCTTCTCCTTCCTCCTTCAGAATATGCTTTGTATGTTACAGTATATCTTCTGTTTTTTTTTTTTTCATTCAGAAACTTTAGGAAGTATGCCTTCCATTTGCCTTTGATGTCCTCTGGCTTGGTGATTAGACTGTTGCTGACATCTCTTATGAATGGTGCCTGCGGACTACCTTTTTATCTTTCATTCTTTGCCTTACAGTTTGATAGTGCTTCTTTGTCCCCTCTGCTGAGTCACTTTCCAGAAACTGGCAAATTTTTGCTAATACTTTATTTGCCATTGCAACTGCTCTTTTAGCCTTTTTGTTAGCTAGCCAGTATTCCTTCTTAGCCTGGGCCATCTTTTCTACCTCTCACTTCTACCTGTACTCTTTCTTTTGATAACTTCCTACTTCTCCATCTCACCACAAACTTTTCTTTTGGACCTTATTTCCATACCTTGCTTCACCACTTTTTTGGCCTATCATCTTCATACATGCTGTTTTGATATGCTTCTAATCTTCTTCAGCTCCAAATATTTCCTTTTTTTTCCTGAGCTGCTATAGCCTTGAGTATTTTTTTTGAAATTCTGTGCTTTCACCCCATCAACTTCCAGGTCTTCAGCCTAGTCTTTCTTGAGCGTACAGACTTCTCTGACTACTGTTTGCAAGATTGTTGATTGTAGGAAAAAAGTTATGTACTCAAACATAATGTTACATCTGTGTTGTTCATTTTCATTCTTCCTCAACATATGGGCGTGACAAGCCAAAATGCTGCTAGCCCAGCTAGCTGGAATTTTGTAAATAATTCTATGTCATTTGTGAATAGTAATATGATTTTAATAGAAATGTAACAGAAGGAAATACTGCCATCCCAGCTATCTAGAATTTTGCAGGTAATCATATGTCATTTGTGAATATCAACATGATTCATATGCTTGTCTTACAAATATGAGAAAAATATATGTTATGTGTATATTAAACTACTGGTACAGAAGTGTGTGTTGAACAGGGTTTGTATGGTACTGAGCTTCAAGAATGTAACCACAGCATACCCTGCTGGAACACAGAAGATTAACTTACAAAACTTCAAGAAAATAAGTTGAAATGAAGTGAACTTACAAAACTTCAGTAAAATAAGTTGAAATCAAGTTAGTTTCAATGCAACAAGGAGACAGGATGTCCAGAGCTAGAAGTTCTTTTATGTTGTCTTGGAGAGTTGTTGCTAGGTTTAAAATGTAAAACGTGTTTTATTGCATTATGACTTCTTAGCAGCTGCACAGTTCTGAGAGATACGTATTTCTCACACAGAGGTGTTAAATTCTGTTAAGTTTCTGTTTAGTCTGGGAACTGAAGTCAGGTGACAGAGTAATGTTATCCAAGCTGACCCAAGAATAATATTTGATATCGATTGAAGAACTCTCTCAGAGAGAGAGAGAGAGACTGTGCATTTTGTATTTTGTCTTGGACCTGGAAACATCCACTTATCATCATCAGCTGCACTTCTGCCTGCATGGTATTCTGTAAGTAAGATTTAGGGCATAGTATCTCTCTTAGATATAGATAGCAATATAGTAAAGATTAGTTTAGATGTTTTCTGTATTTATTTGAGACTGTCCTGCATTGTTGTTTTAAACAGTTCCTGTGATTTTGAACTCTGACGTAACTGTGTTGATTGACTGAGTATTGTCTTGTTCTTTTATTATTTATTATTAAATATATTTAAACTTGTCTTTGTGGCTGATATGTGTAAGACATATTTAAGCTCTTAGGGTACTTGCATATGTATTTGGTGACACTGTACAGGCAACTTCTAATAGCCTGGCCCTTGGTCTAAACTACCATTTAGATTAATAGTAACATTACACAGTAGGATTGGACACCCTTTGTAAGGGCTTTATAGCAGCTGATAATTAGAGGTTCTAGAGGCAGTGATGACTACGTTATAGTCTGGGAAGAAGGGGGCATAGCTAGTAAATCTCTGCCAGCCTTTCCCAGGTGTGTGTTTGTATATAAATGCTGCCAGTGGTGAGGATTGAGGCTCCTTGATTACTAGGCCTGTGCAGGGGTGTCACAATGGGTTTGGATCAATTGGTTTGATTTGGATCCAATACTTGGATTCTACTTGGCCACTGTTCTACAGCTCATGGAAACTACAAACACTTCAGCTCCTCCCTTACCCATAATGCTGTAGCCCCCCTCCTTCCACAGATCTTGTTTGAAGATATCTATTGCAAGACATTACTACATTTTCACATTATTATGGAAAATCCCTTTCGGGAGCTCAAAAGAAAGGAACTTGGTTCTTGTGGCACTCAGCTGTACCAGAAATCATCAAAGAAACATGGGCTGGAAGGAGGGGAGTTGAGGAAGAATGAAAATGGACAGCACAGATGGAATGTTATGTAACTTGTTTATGTGATGTCAATTTTCATTCATTCCTCAACATAGGGGGCAGAGTCCCTAGGTACCTGAATCCTGGGTGTCCTCTTAGGAAGGATATTCCTGAGTACTGTAGAGATGAAGGCTGCTCTTTCCTTTGAGACTAAATCCAATTTGTAATGATGAGTAATAAAAGTATGAGGGTTAGCCCAAATTGCAGCTGCACAAATATTGCCCATGGAAGTTCTGGATAAAAAACCTGATAAAGTTGTCATGGACCTGGTTGAGTGGGCTTTTAAAGGCTTTGGATGGACCAAACCAAACTTTTTATAGATTAAAGAAATACAGTCAGTCAGCCATTTTGATAAAGTTACTTTTGAAACCGGTTGATCCAATATGGTTTCTGAAAATGATACAAACAACTGGTTGGATTTCCTAAATTTCTTAGATCTGTGCAGAAAGAAAAGTAATTGTCTGTGAACATCCAATAAGATTTACATGTATTTGCCTATGTTTGAGAAATGTGGAAAGAATACAGGGAGATCAATAGCTTGATTAATGTTAGATCCTGACACCACCTTAGAAAGAAAAGAAGGGTTGGTTCTTAAAGACACTCTGTTCTTGTGAAAGATTAAATAAGGAGGCTTAGAAGATAAGGCTTGAAATTCTAAAACCCTTCTAGCTGATGTTATGGCTGTTAGAAAAAAAAACATCTCCCATTCAGATATCACAGTTCACATTTTGCAGTAGGTTCAAAAGGTTTCTGAGTTAGGGCCTGTAAGATCAAAGTAAGATCCCATGTTGGAGCAGGGTCATTGAAGGGGGGCTTTGGTAAAAAGGTTTCATTTATTAAGGCCTTACAAAGATGTGAAGACGCCAATGTAGAATTAATTCTGATATGGAAATTGGAGATAGCAGCAAACTGAACCTTAACTATAGAAGGACTAGCCCCTTCATTAAAAATGGAAGTCAAGAATTCCAGAATCGTATTTATTGGTATTCAAAAGGCTCTGTGTCATGCTGTTGTGCTCAAAGGGCAAATCTTTTCCATTTGCTCTTGCATATCTTCCTAGTGGAAGCTTTGTGAGAAGATAAAAGAATGTGGGGCACCAGAGATGAGTGCTTTGGGTGGCTGGCTATCAATGGAATTGGAGATACTATGCAGTTAACTTGAGGCCCAAGATGACCGGGTGAGTCATGCCTGTCGATTGAGACAGGAGGTCTGGAATCAGATCCAGAATCCAAGCGTGGTAAAGTAGATGAGGACATAGGAAGGGAAACCAAATCTGTCAAGGCCAATAAGGGGCAATGAGGATGACTTTGCTCTTCAGTCAGAATGCTTTCTGTAGAAATTTGGGGATTGGGGAATCAGAGGATAAGCATAGAGGAGAGGAGACCTGGGGCCAATTGTGAAGGAGAGCATCTCTCGGTAACTCCCCCAGCAGGGGGATCAGACCAAAGAACCTGCTGCATTTGTTGTTCAGAGGGGATGCAAATAGGTCACAGAATGGTTGATCCCATTGATGGAAAATCATTTCCTCCACCTTCTTGTTGAGAGACCACTTGTGAGGTAGTAGAATGGACCTGCTCAACTTATCTATCACATTGAATTTCCTAGGAATGTGTGTTGCTATCAGAAATCAGTTTGAAGAGATTGCCCACTGCCACACTCTCACAGCTTCTTGATACAGGGGGTAAGATCTGGTTTCTCCTTGTTTGTTAATGTACCATACCACAGACAAATTGTCGGTTTGAATTGCGATAGTCTCAGAAAGGAGATAGTCTTGGAATTCCTGCAATGCTAGGAGAACTACTTTAATTTCCAGCACATTGATATGCAAGTTGGCCTCTTTGGGGCACCATGTGCCTTGAACTGTCTTCCCTAAGAAATGCCCTCCCAACCAATCTGGGGAGTATCCATGGTCACTACGGTCATGGTATGAGGAAGGATGAATGGATGACCTTGCAATAGTTGATCTGAGTGAATCCACCACCAAAGGTATTTTTTGCAGGCCTGAGTTATACTGATCTTGGTGGACATAGGTTAATGTAGAATGAACCACTGGGTTGCCAATGTCCATTGTAGAATTCTCATATGGTACCTTGCTAGTGGAAGCAGAACTATCATTGCTGACATGGATCCCAGGGTCTGTTATATCCTGCTGGCTGGTATTGATGAACTTTGAATTATTATGCTGACTTGAAACTAAATGTCTTGAATCCTTGGCAAAGGCAGAGGTGGTATCATTGATGTTGTGTTGAAACTGGTTCCTATGAATTCTAGCATCTGAGAAGGTTGAAGTTGAGATTTGTTGTCATTGATTGTGATGTCCAGATTGCAACACATCTGCAGTACATAGTTTCAAGCTGATATCAGTAGATGCTTGGTCGAGGTAGTAAGGAATCAGGCATCTAGGTACTAAAACACTCAAAATCCCTGTAGTCTGAAGTGAGCTACTACCACTGTCATGTATTTGGTAAACATGCTGGGGCTGTGGTGAGACCAAAGGCAGTGCTCTGAACTGGTAGTGACTGGATGCCAGCTAGAAGCATAGGTATCTCTTGGACCATTTGTTCATGTGTATGTGATAGTACACATCTTGGAGATCTGTAGAGCACATCTAGTTGTCCTTGTGCAGGAAAGGCAAAATGGTCTGTACCGTAATCATCTGGAACTTGGTACACTGAACTGACTTGTTCAGAATGTTGAGATCCAAGATTGGTTTCCTGTCCTGTTTTCTTTGGCACTAAAAAGAATCTTGAGTAAGTTCTGGATTCTTTCTGGTCTGGGGGGACCTCTTGGATGACTCTTTTGTCAAAAAGCTTTTGTATTTCTAAAGCTGCTGTCTTCTTCTGACTGGGTAGAATGTCAGGAATGTTGTTCTGTAATGGTGATGGTAGGGAAAAGGGAATTATATAGCCTCTGGAAATAATCCTCTGTACCCAAATATCTTTTATGTCTAGCCAGGCTCTTTGCTGCAGGAATAATTGACCCCTGACTGCCTCCAGAGGTGGGCAATCAGACCTCCTTTCAGGAGTGCTGATAGGACCTGTCAGAGAAGGAATCTCTGGATCCTTGGTTCTGTGGGCCTCCTCTGCCATGTAGGCATCACCTTTCATTTGAGTTGCCCCTTCTGCCTCAGGGGGGACCTTCTCCACTTGGATCATGGCATAGACCCTGGGATTTCTTGAACCACATATTTTGACCACCTCATTGATTCCTGGAAAAGGTCCTTTGAGGAGTCAAAAAATGTACGCCAACAGCAGACAGGGTCTTACCATCTTTCATACAACTGGAGAGTGTGTCTTTCACCTTGGGGTCAAATAATGAACTTCCATCAAAAGGAGCATTGATGAAAGATGACTTGAAGGGCTTTGTATAATCACACAGGTGCATCCATGCATGTCTCCTGATGGAAATGCCCAAAGCTGCCATTCTTGAGACTCCTTCAGATGCATGTATAATGACCCTCATAGATTAATTTAAAATGGACTGAAGGGTCACTAACTGTGAAGCAATAGAAGACTCCACCTCAGCAGTACTACTTTTTGAGAGTTGCTTGATCAAATCCCTCTGTAATCTGGTAAAGTGTGCCAAGTAATTCAGGGACCAGAGTAAAAAGGCCATTGATGCATACACTCATTTTCCAAATCTGTCCAGAGCCCTAGACTCCCTGTTAGAGGCTGTAAAGAACAACTCTCTTCCATGAGTTCTTTTTTAGTGGCTGCTGCCATGGCCATAGTATCTACTGTACTCCTTTGATCCAAAATTTCCTTTTGTTTGGTGGTGCCAGGATCCTATCTGGTTTCTTGGGTATTGCCTCTATAGAATCTGGTTCCTTCCACACCCACTGAGAGATCAAATCAATGAGCTCATCAGTGGGTGAAGTCACCCAAGAAGTAGATGGGCCGGCATCAAATTCCTTCAGGAATACTGATTCCTCTTAAGAAAGGTTGATGGAAGACAAACCACTCCATTGTTTCAGGATTTCTAAAATTTCTCCAAATGAGCCATCATCAGATGGTGATCTTGAGGACCCTTCCTCTTCATCAAAATTAGTATCTTCCATGACTGAATCCTGAGGGGAGTCCAAGTGCCTCCTCTTGCACTTTCTCTTCCTAGGAACTTCTTCAGTGAGATGTTATGGAGAAATATTGGAAGAGATAATGCCCTGTGGGGTTGCTTGGAGACTTTAGGCCGCCTGCCCCTATGGAGTAGAATGCTGAGGCTCACAACACAAAGGCATCTGAGAACTGGAAGGAAGATTCAAGGGGGGGAGAAGCCATCTGATCTTTAGACAAGAATACTCTCTCTACTACATCGATGGCAGAATGCCCTGGGGAGAAAGAAACAATTGGAGCTGAGAAGACATGCTTCTGGACTGATGGCTCCCTCTGAACCAAAGACCTCACCCCTGAGGCAGGAGTTGGAACTGAGCTATCAAATGCCAAGGGTCTGAGAGGCAGAGATAGCTCTGACAACTTCAGAGTTGACACCAACCTCTTGGATCTGACAACTAAGTTTCAGTTATGAGAGCCCTCCATCTCTGACACACTCAGAGCTGGTACACTCTGAGAAGACATCTGATCTGAAGATAGAGGTATCTTCGGTTCTAAAACAGATGGCACCAGAAGACTCAGATCCAAGGGCTCTGAAACTGAAGGACAGATCTGAGTAGGAGCCAGAAAAGGTGGAGTTTTACAAATTGAGGCCTCTGGACCAGTTGGAGTAGGGGTTGGTAGAACTCCCATCTGCATTTGTGTTGAAAGAAACTTCCTCAGTATTCTGTCCACTTCCACTTCTGTGAGATTTATGGACAAACAGGAAGAGGCACTGGAGGGAGAATGGTGTCTTTCCAAGAAGGGCAATGGGAGCCGAGATGGGACTGGATCCATGGAAGATGCATACCTAGTTATAGGCAGTGGTTTTGGGTCTGAGGGAGTAGGATCTGAGGAGATGGACCTGATGTCTGATGTTGGTATACCTTCCATTACTGCTTGTCAATATTGTTCTTCATACCATTGCTTGTATTTGTCAGTCTTTTCTTCTTTTCTGTTAAAAAAAAATCTAGTTATTCTATTTTTTTTTTCTTGTTGCTGTGATTGTTATGGGAAGGTATTATAGCAGATAAACCTTTGGGATTTAAAAAATGTAATAAATGTGGGCACAAGCTTCCCCTACCTGACACCCATTCATTGTGTGCCTATTGTTTAGGACTGGAACATTTACAGGCTTCCTGCTCTGTTTGTAAGTTGTTCAAACCAAGAGCACTGGTAGATAGGAAAAACAAATTAATACTTAAAGGCCTTTTCCCTTTGGCGAATCATTATAAGGAGATCAAATCTCCAAAACTGAGAAAAAGGAGGCAAAAAAGAGGCATTCTGAATAAGCTGGCTCATTTCATTCTTCTTCTGATCCAAGCTCAGAACTGAGAAAGAAAAACTTCATATCCAACAGACCACAAGTCTTCGGGATTATTCTTCCAAAGAAAGGGAGGGATTTGGAGAAATTTTTTATGGTGGTTTCCCTAATGGGGGTGTGGGTGGGATGTGGATGTCTAGGCTGATTAGCTTGTGGTCGGATCTGACCAATGAGGAACTGACCTCTGGTGTGGAACCTTAGGAATAAAGGAAGGATTTGGTTTTAAGAAGACTATGTTCTTAAGGGAGGTCAAACAAGGTAGTTTGCAAGAAAGGCCCTGTAACTCTGAGATTCTCTTTGCTGAAGTGACTACCACCAAGAAGATTTTCAATGTTAAGTACTTAAGATCTACTGAGGCTGTTGGTTCAAAAAGGGGTTGTGTAAAGGCTTGCAACATTACTGTGATACAACAAGGAGGAACACAATCTCTTCTGGGATGTCTGAGAAGGAAGGCTCCCTTGAAGAAGGCTTTAGAAACTTTCAAAGAGCCTATTAGTGTCTGATTATAACTAGTGCAAAAATTTGAAATAGATGCTAATTGGACTTTTATAGTGGAAAAACTGGAATCTTTATGAAACAATTCTGATAAGACGTCTGATATTGAAGGGAGAGGAACAGAGAAAGGATCCAATGCTTTTTCTACAGTCCAGAATGAAAACCCTTTACATTTATTTCTTTAAACCTTCCAGGTGCTAGATTTCTTAATAACTGCTAGAATGTGAACTACTACTTCTGAGAACCTGGCATGTCTGGCCATCATTAAAATTGGAATAACCAAGCGGTTAAATTCAGGGTATCTAGATCCAGGACAGGATAACCAGATGGGTGAGATAGGAGATGTGGACTGTGAACCAGTGTCCAGTAGATGAGGATGAAGAAATGGGAACCAAACCTGACTGAGCCAATAAGGAGCAATGAGAATTACTTTCACCTTACACCTCCTGACCTTCTGAATTAACTTTGTGATCAAGTGGAATGATGGAAAGGCATACAGAAGACCCAGGGGCCAATTGTGGATTCAGGAGTATCTCAGTGACTGACCAGCAGAACAGATGAAGGTAAAGTAACTGCTGCACTTGTTGTTGAGGTGGGATGCAAACATGGTGCAGCAAGGTTGGCCCCAGAGATGAAAATTTTGTTTGTCACTGATTAAGGGACCACTAGTGAGGCAGAAGAATGTTTCTTCATAGCTTGTCTGCTAGCCCATTGGAAATCCCCAGGATGTGCATTGCTACTAAAATTTGATGGAAAGACATACACCATTGACAAACCCTCATGGCTTTCTGACACAGAGGGATAGGATATGATTCCTCTTGTTTGCTGATGTACTAAACTACTGAAATATTATCTATCTGAATGAAAATAACACCTTCTGGCAGAGAGTCTTGAAATATCTGCAACCCTAGTAGGACTGCTCTCATCTCCAGAATGTTGATGTGAAGACTGGCCTCTAATTGAGTCCAGGTACTTTGAATAGTCTTCCCTTTGTAACCCCCCCAGCATAAAAGGAAAGCATCTGCAGTGACCAATGGGAGAAGGGGAGCAGAATAGATGACCCTTGAACAAAACTGGGGAAGATACCCACTAACTGATATGAGTCCTGCATACTGGAATTAGTCTGATGGGTGCACTCAAGTGGATGACATAGTTGGGACCATTGAACTGATAAAGTCTACTGAAGGACCCTCATGTACAAATGAGAAAAGGGGGCCAGAGTGACTGTTAAAGCCAAAAGGCCTAGTAGTTTTAGAACCATTGTCGCTGGTGGGGATGTATGAGACAAGACCTGATTTTCTACTATTTGAAGTGAAGGATTCCTGGAATGTGGTAAAACAGCTAACTGATTCAATATGTCTGGGTGGCATCCAATAAATTCTAATGTCTGGGTAGGATTTAGTTGACTCTTGAGGATGTTGACTGTGACTCTCAAGTTGTAAACTCACTGGAGTAAAGTATACTTCCTTTGGATGAGTGAATTCTTAGTTGGAGTGGTTAGGAGACAATCATTTAAATATGGAAAACTTGGTGCCCTTGTAGCCTGAGATAGGCTGTGACTACTGTCATGCATTTGGAGAACATACAGGGGGCAGGGGGGTGTTCTGTGGTGAGACCAAAGGGCAATGCTTTGAATTGATAATGATTGGTTTCTGGCCTGAAATAGAGGCATCACCTTGAATGCTTGTTTATCTTTAATAATAAGCATCTTGGTAATCTATTGAGCACATCCCATTGTCCTTCCCTAGTAGAGGTAGAATGGACTGAACAGTGACCATTTGGAATTTTGTCTGATTCATAGACTGGTTTAAATTACTTAGGTCCAGAATTGGCCTTAGGTCCCCTGTCTTTTTTGGAACTAAAAAGAACCTGGAGTAGACACTGGATCCTGCATGTTCTGGTGGGACCTGTTGGATGGCTCATGTTTCTAACAGCTATTTGATATCTGCTGTGGTGGATTCAGTTTGGTAGGATGGCACTAGGGGAATCCTTTTTCTTGGTTGGGAAGGCTAAAAAAGGGAACTCTGAATCCTCTGGTGATTATCCCCAGCACCCATGTATCTGAAGTGATGGCCTTTCCAGGTCTGATTCTTGACATAGCTATAGAATGCTTTGTGGTTGTCTTTAGAATCAGTGGCAATTTTGTTTTCATAACTAGCTTTGGAGGATTTATGAGGGATCTCAGCTTCTTACTGAGGCTGACAAGGGAGTTCTTCCAGTCATGGGATTTTACTCTTCTTTGCAACAGCTTCTTTCTTCTGTTGTAGAGTTTGTTTATGGCAGGGGTCCACCAGATTGGCTTCCTTATTTTGGAGGATAGCACCTTAGTTCTGTTATGGATAGCACGATCCATGCACTTGTGTAAGTGCTTATAAAGTACATTTGTGTAGGATTCAGCAGTTGTACCTCTATTGTCCATCTGTATGGGTGTTGTGAAGTTTGCCACTTCTGTCTTAAGAAGCGTGAAGTTGGCTTTGGAGAAATTTTTTACGGTGGTTTCCCTAATGGGGGTGTGGGTGGGATGTGGATGTCTAGGCTGATCAGCTTGTGGTCGGATCTGACCAATGAGGAACTGACCTCTGGTGTGGAACACCGGTCGCCCATGTTGGTAATGACCAGATCTAGGATATTTCTGCCCCTGGTGGGGGTGTGGATAAGTTGATCCAAGGTGTTGAAATTTATGAATTCCAGAAAACGTTGAGCAAAAGAGTTGGTACATGAGTAGTTTTCCCAGTTAATGGTGGGTAGTTGAAATCACCCATTATTAGGGTGTTTGGTTGTACCCTAATATTTTCCAGTGTATCAAAAAATGAGGAGTGGGAATCCTGGGGCATGGTGGGAGATCTGTAGCAAGTTACAATTTGGACTGCGGTCTTGCCCAGAGTTAGTTGGACTTGGATAATCTCGGATACATTATGCTGAGCAACTAACCTGGAGGTGCGGATATCCTTAATGAATATGGACACGCCTCCACCTTTAGTGTTTCGGTCCAGGTTAGGTGGCCGAAAGGTGTGGTATGAATTATAGCCTGGTAATGCAGGGGTGCTCTCTGGAGCCTTGAACCAGGTCTCTGTCACTGCACAAATGTCATTTGAACCCTGCCTAAAAAAGGCACTATAGGGGTGGCAAGAGGCAGATTGTTCTTAAAAATATTTAAACTAGTGTTTGCTTTAATGTAATTTGTTAGTCAATTCCATGCATTAGCTACTCTCAGAGAAGCAATTAGTACGCCTATCATTTCTATATAATTTTCTACATAGGTTGTCTGATGATAATCTACTACTTTATGATAACCCAAAAAATTCCCAGAGGTAGTTTTCTCAAAATGCCCTATATACCTGAATAAGGTCTCCCCTTAAATGTCTGTATGAGACACTGTAAAAGTGCAGATGTTTTATTTTTTCTAAATGTATTTTATTAATAATAATCAAGTAATTTACAAAAAAAAGATTAAAATAATTACAATTATTTACAATGTTTACATGATGAACATTAAAATGATCCAAAATATGTAAAACTATTGAAAAACTTATTATTACTAGGAGATGAAAAAATATGTTCATTTTACTTCAAATCACATTGCCAATCAATTGAAGAACCTTGGTACAAGGAATGAAAACAGTATCTGTTCTAGTTGATCTTAACTTATAATTTTATATTTTTTTAATATCACTTCTTTTAGAAGAAAAAGTCATTGAACTGGGGTAACTCAGAATGATTCAGTTTTCTTGCAACAAAAATTTCCATAAGTTATCATCAGTTCCTTCTTTATAACATAAAATTAATTTATACATGTTAGATAATATTGTAGTGTGAGATTAATCTAATAAATAATTTTACATAAGTATGTCAGTAATTCTGGTATAACAAATGAATTATTTTGTTATAGAACTAAAAGTAACAAAAAACAGAATATTTAAAAATAATTATTGATTAACATTTACCGTAACTAATTTAGTTAACATCTCAGAACTACAGCACTATTATTAAATTATTGAACCAACTAATACAACTGTTATTTTATTCAATTAATTTTTGATTGTTGTATATTTCTGCAGTACTCTTTCCAATGGGTTCCTATTAGATGACCAAAGACGCATTATATCGAATCCGTCTTGGTCGAACTTAAAACAATGAAAATGCAAAATAGTGAAGCAGCTTTTAAGTGAATTCTTTCCCAGGGAAAGAATTTGCTTGGCCACTTCCATTACTTTGCCATTTTCGGCACTGTAGTGCGATCTCAGAGTTGGTATATTTAAGTAGGGGGGGTGTAGGGGGCACAGCCCCCCCACATTGGGGGTGTGGGGGGTGAAGCCCCACATTTTATGTATTATTTCAATTGTTTTTTTCTTTTTTTTTTTTTTGGAACAACGATTTTTTTTCCCTTGGTAGATAGTTAGATAGATCTGAAAGATGCAAACTAAACAAGTATGGGCCTAGGTTCAGAGCCTTGTGTGACAATCTGACTATAACCTAGAACTTCACCTGTCCAGTTGGTATAAGATACTTGCCGTATTTTATTTGTAATCCATGCAATTATTCATCTTATTAAGGGTGTATCAGTAACTAGTTATTCTAATTTATTGATCAGTATTTTGTGTATGACCCTATTAAATGCTGAAGTTAATTCTATCTAAAGTATATCATAACAAAATTCTTCATTTATATCTGTTAGTATATTGTTATAAAAATCATGTTACAGGTGGTTATAGATCTATTTTCAAAATATGCATGCTGATATATGGTTTTAAGTCCCAACCTTTCCAATTTTTCCAATAATTTATCCAAAATAACATTATCCCTTATTTTTCTACAACATGAAAGTAAGATTATGGATCTATATGACTCTGGGTTAATAATCTTTATGATAGGCTTAATAAATTTGTTTTTTTTTTCTTCAGTATTGAGGAATCTTCCCATGTTTAAATGACCTAGTGAATAACAAATATAATGGTACTGAAAGTTCATACCAAAGTGTTTTTGGATCATTATTACTAATTCTGTCTCTTTCCTGTACTTTGTTTGGATCTAGTTTGTGTAGTTCTTTTTCAATATAATCTAATTTGATTTTAGTATTTGAGGTTATCTGGCTGTTACTAGGACAATTTATCACCACCGTTGTGAACCAAACTGCTTTGCATAAGGTTTTGAAAATATATCTATAATTTGTTGTGTCTTATAATAAAACCAAACTGCTTTGCATAAGGTTTTGAAAATATATCTATAATTTGTTGTGTCTTATAATAAATGTTAGAATTTATACACAGTTTATCAATTTGTATGTCTTTATTCCTACCACATCTTATTTATCTCTAAAATGGTTTCCTATTATGCAAAATATCTTTATACTTATTTTTGATCTTGTCTCATACTATGTTTAATTTGTCTGTCCAACTTGTTAATTTCAGTTTTCAAAGTTATAGTTCAACTTTTTTTCCATTTCTTATATTTTTTTGTCTCTCACCTTAATCATGCATTTGCATAACATAGGCTACTGCAAGAATAATCTAATGTTGAACATCAGAATCCCTTCCACTACACTATGTACTTCTTGATTTAGGCTAAAAGTCAGAAGAAAGATATAGTTAGAAGGTCAATCAAAAGAGTGGGTGAGGAGGAATGATTTAAAAACATATCGGAAGATATAAAGAACATCAGAGTTTTGGCATAATCAACAATATTTTTTTATGGATATATATATATAGATCTTGGTCATGTCAATTTTAAAAATGTTTGCCAAGTAAAAAAGAGTGATTCTTGCTCACACTGAGTATTTGGCTATATACCATGAACTTAATAATAATAATAATAATAATAATATAAAATTAAATACTTTATAACATCTCCATATCAACTTGGTTTCCTTTTTTAAACACTTTTGTTGAATTATCACTTAAGGCCAAGCAAACATACATTTATATAAAAGAAAGCAAATCATGTCAGCATGTTCATAGTTACAAATATTATTATACAGCACACGCATTCTTTTATGAAATTACCATCAGTCCAGCATTAGATAAATTGCTCAGTTCCTGCCTTCTGTTAAACCTCGGTCATCCTCCAAAACATTATTCATCATGTATTGTCACCAAAATTGTCATTTTTGTACATAATTTGCTCCTACCATTTTCTAAAGATTCTACTTCCATTTCTTTATCTATGTTACAACAGTCACTATTTCAAATTCAGTTGGTTTACACTTTCCATTTTCTATAACTGCTTTGTTGGCAGTAACCAGAATTAAACTTAACAAGGCCTTACTATTACTGTATCTAAGCAGCTCAGGTATTGTATCCTAGCTAAAAAAAACATAATTTCCTTTGTTCAAGGGTATAGCCAGGCATACCCTTTGTACTAATTTTGAGCATCATAGCAACATGGTTATTTTCAGCACATAAGTCTACAGCTCTGTACATGAATGCTTTTAATAACAGATGCAATATTGCTAATCTAAAAACAATATTTTTTTATACTTTTAGGGGGAACAGCTGAAAGTGTTACTTACATTTAATAAGTTCTTGGGGGCAGCATTTTTAAGTGATAGGTGTCCACGAGGGGAGGGCTGCACTAAGGGTTTGTGAATATAAAATGAAATTTGCTTACTACATCCTTGCCTTAGTTTCACCCATTTGCTCATCCAATATTTCTGACAGGGTACTCTGTAGGGAATTTTTAAAGTCTCCCAAAGCATATGTTCCCACTTACCCCATTATTCCACATCACACATCCACCATTTGCTATCTACGTGAGGAAAAATTCTTTGAAGTCTGCTTGGGGTATAAAAAAAACTATGCAAACACTTCCAAAGAAAAATACCAAATCTTCTACACATTGTTGCATATGGTGGCCATACATATGTCTTCCCATTGTTTCCTTGTGAATTGCTTATCCAGTCTCTCTTCTCAACCTTTTCTAACCTCCTCTGATTAATTCCTATAGTTATCATGCAATATTTTATAAGCTGTACTAATTATCTCTCTTTACTGCAGTGGTGGTGCTGCGGTAGCATTGTCGCCTCACAGTAAAATGTTATCCTGTTTGATTCTCAGCTAGAGCATCTTCTGTGTGGAGACATGTGTGAATGGGTGTACCTTCGTTGAAGGTTGTGCGTCAGGGCTGGCAACTCAGCATGTAAAAATCTACTGCCAATCATTAGCGGACCGAAGTTCCGCTGTGGCGAACCCTAACCAGGAAAAGCCGAAAGACACAGCAACAAATTATCTCTTTAACAGCATCTTCTGTTCCGGAGTCAATTAAAAATTCCACCAGAGCAGGTCTTTCATTTGGGATTCTCCTATCCTTTTCTCTTTGCCTATACTCTGATATGAATCCCTGATGGCGAAGGCAGTCTCTAGCCTTGAAAATGTCTTCCTGTCCACTTCCCATTTCATACCTTTTTCTCTGTAGTTACTTTTTCCAAATAACTTGAATCTTTGCCAGTTTTCTTCAGTAAATTCCAGGCCCCTCTTGCCTTTTCTCTGTTCTCCTAATTGCAGTCATCCCTATTGGCAGAATCTCCTTTCTCCATTCTTAACTTGGCTTAGTTTTTTATAATACTTTCTGCTACTTTATGAATATATATTTTTTAATTTCTCCAAATCTTTTGGATTACTAATACCATGATGGGAATGGACCCAATTCCTGAGTCAAAGTATGATTAAAGTTCATGAAATTAGTATTGTTTCAATCTTTGATGTCAGCCAGAAGTGCTCTTTACAGCACCCACAGTGTGTCCAGTAATGAGTCCTTCTGCAATTTGTACAGAGTTATGTGTATTAGTAACATATCTAAATATGATTGTAGATTCGTTTTTATAAGACCCGTTGCTCCTACTACTATTTTAACTATCTGGGTGGGTATGTTTCTTCCACATTACTCTTGTTTCTACTTGCAAATCCTGATATTTTATGACTTTGTGGTTATCTTTGTACACAAGACACTGTAGTCACTGGGTGTAGCGATTTCAGTGATCAATGTTACTTTTGTCTTCTTTTCATGGACCACTATATCAGTTTTCTTTTGAGCTGTTGGCAATGGGTGATCCCATGTGATGTAGACTTCATCATTTTCTATGATGCTTTGTGGCTCATGTTTTCAGTGTTTTTCAGCTACTTCAGTATTATAACGTTTGCACAATCCCCAGTGCAACAGTCTTGCCACATTATTATGCCTTTCAGTATACAGTCCTTTTGCCATTAATATATCACAACCAGCAACAAGGTGTGCAACTGTTTCCAATTCTGTTTTACAAAACCTACATTTGTGTGTTTCTCCCACATCTTCAATGGAGTTTGTAAACCAATATGTATGTAGCCCACTATTTTGGGCCGCCAATATTAACCTTTCACCTTTTGGTTTGAATTCACCTCTCCTTAACCATTCCTGTGTTCGATCCTGATCATCATGAGGTTCTTCCAGGAGTTTTCCATCCTTGCAACTATATTTATTCATTTTCCACATTTCTTGCCTTCTCATCTGATCCTTCACCTTATATTCTTTAATTTGTTTTTTGGCACATTCAGTTGCTGCTTGATTTTTATCTACTTCTGGTTTGATTTCCCTTCCTGCTTGACACCAATATGCTTCTGCTAGACTAAGAAGGGAAGTCATCTTAGTTTCATTCTCCTCATGTTCAAAACTTTCACTATGTTTGGGTCTTGTGAGGTCAGCAGATATTTATGTAGTCCCACAATTGCAGATCTATACATGTAATCAATTACAAGTAGGCCCATACCTCTTTCAGAACAGGGAATATATAATCTTGGTATGCACTGATTTTTATAAATCATTTGATGAACATGAAGCATCCTCCTTGTTTTCCTGTCTAATCTATCCAACACCTTTTGGGGCCAGTCAATCACTCCAAAACTGTAAGTTAAGACAGGAAGAGCAAACTGGTTTATAGCTTGAATTTTGTTCCTAGATGTCAACACTGTTTTCAGGATTAATTTAAGTCTTCTAATATATTCCTTAGTGAGTTTTATTCACATTTGTTCATGTTTTATTGTTGATCCTTCATCAATTCCCAAATATTTATACACTCCTCTTGCTCAAGTTCTTTTGTATCACATTCTTGCTACAAGCTGATGTTTTCTTGGTGCTGCAGCTTTCTTGGTTTAAATGTTGCTTTTGCAAATATATTGAGACCAAATGACATTCTTATATCATCTGAAAATGTTTTGACTACTTGCAGTTGTGCTTTCAGTTCCTCATCTGATGAGCTATACCATTTTAAATCATTGATAAAGACAAAATGAGAAGTATTTACACTTTGTTGCTTTCTGGGAGCCAAATTATAACCATGACCTAATCTGTTAAGCAGACATCTAAATAGGTTCAGGGCAAGGCAAAAGAGCAATGGTGAAAGAGAGTCACCCTGGAATATCCCCGTTTGGATTTTTATCCTGAAATAATAATTTGTCCTTTATCATAGCTTAACTGCAAAGTGGTTTGCCACTGTTTCATGGTTGCTCTGATATAGTTTGTCAGTGTAGGGTGTATCTTATACATTTTAACCACTCTTTTATCCATGAATGTGGGATACTGTCAGATGCTTTTTTTGTAGTCAGTCCATACAATACTTGGATTCTTCCCCTTTTTACACTTCTCCAGTATGACTTTATTTAACAACAAATGATCCTTTGTTCCATATGACTTTCATTTATTGCCCTTTTGTTCTATTGCCATAACTGAGTTTTCTTCTAAATGACTATAAACACTGTTGGCATCAATTCCAGTGTATAGTTTTTGCGGGTTCACACTTAAGTAAGAGCATTGTTTTTCCTGTTGTTAGCTAGGTTGTTGTTTATTCGGGGTGGGCATATAAATAGTTCTTACTCATGGCTAAATCTTTGTGCAAAGATGTTAATACTATTAACCAGAAGTTAGGTACTGCATCTGGGCCTGGGGTTATCCATTTAGAGGCTTTTCTTAACTTTGTTTCAGTCTTTCTGGCTGTTACTTCATCCCATTTCATATCCTGTACTTTTGAACTTCTTATTCTTTCTTTTAATTTTTCTCTCCATTTAGCATCTTTATGTTCCACAGGATCTTCAGAAATACTTCTCCAAAACGTATCTATCTCTTTTTTTTTGGTGGTCTTTCAATTCCTTTTACCTTGTTTTCCAGTTCTCTATAAAAACTTTTTGGGTCAATAGATTGCTTATTTTGTACTTTTCCTTTATATTTATCTGTGTGTCTTCTAAATTTTTCTGCCTGTGCTGATATTTTTATTTTACTAGTTGTGATAGTGCATGATAAATCAGGATCTGTTATAATACCGCACATTACTTTTATCACATCTATCTTTCTGAGCATTTTTGTTGATCTGTTTTTTCTTCTATACTTTTCTAGCAGTGACACATCTTGTCTTAATTTCTTTATAGTTTTCTCTGTTTACTTCCATGATGGTATTCAATTCCTCCTCTTCCTTTCCCTTACCCCACCCTGTGTTCTTGTTGTAGAATTTTATATGTTATTAATTTAGCTGCACAGTAATATATCCTGTTTACTTCTATTATATCACATGGATCTCTATGGACAGTCCTAATTACTCTGTTCATTTGTTTTATCAACCTTCTAACTTTTTGGGTTTTATTGACTTTCTGCAATCTATTTCTTTCACTGATCTTAATATGTCTACCTATCTCTAATAAATCAAGCAACTCTTCTCTTAGCTCATTTTCTTCTTAATTGAGGGTGCTTTTTTTTTCTTCATTTTCTGCAGGCATTCTATAGAAAGTTCTATAGCATCTTCCTGTGGCACATTCTCTTCAATTTCATCCTGTGTCATCTGTTGCTCTGTCATATGGGAACTCAGTAGCCTATAACTCCTAATCGACTGTGTCAGAGTTGCCACAGTTTCCTGTTCCTTGCTGTCCAGTTTCACGTGAACATTTATACAGGTTTCCTGTGGAAGGCTTGAAAATGTCTTCATATGGCAACTGACCAGTTGGTTGCCATTCTACTAGTTTCCCCTTAATTTGGATGTCTATTGCTCCATCCTGCTGTAGTGCTTTCTGAGTTAGATTTTCTACACTGAATCTTTCACTTCGCAGGTACTCCGTAATCTCAGTTTCTATTTCTTGAACTTCCCATTTCTAATCTTCTTTTCCACTTTTTCTCTTTGTCTTCTTATTTTTGTATTGTAAAGTTTTCCATGTCTGGATTCCTTTGCCTGTACTTCTCTTCAAGTATTGTTGGTGCTGCTCTTTTTGTATTGATTAATTTTGCTTTCTCCTTTGCATAAATATTACACCATATTAAATATCTTTTTTTTTTTCACATGTCCATATTTCTTCTTCAGATGTCTCCTGATCTTCCTGTTTCTCCTTACTTTGGGGACTTGTTCCATCTTGCTGTGATGTAACCTGAGTTAGACCCTCTACACCATAACCTTCACTCCACAGGCATTCCATAACTTCAACTTCTATTTTTTTAACTTCTACTTTACTAATCTTCTTTTCTACATTCCCTCTTTTGTGATATTATTTTTTTATTGTGAAATTTTCCATATCTGGATGCCTTTGTCTTTATTTCTCTTTGAATATCTTTGGGGCTGCTTTTTTTGTATTAATTCAATTGGCTTTTAACTTTGCATAAATATTGCAGCATATCAAATCTCTCTTTCTTTCCCATGTCCATATTTCTTTTTTATACTTTTCAAAAATCTCTAGGTTTTGTCGTTTATATTTTTGCACTTCCTTGGATGCTTCTTTTTCCAAACAGATCAAAGTTTCTTTGTCTATATAATGTTTTTTACAAATCTGTTGTATTAATGAACACAAATTTTTGTTTAAGCTTCTGGCAGTTTTTCTTGTGAAATTATTTTTATTTTCTCTAATTTCTTTCTCAATCATTTTGCATATCTTGTGTCTGGAAATTCTGGGCTTTTTCCTCAGTAGTCCACTCTATCATCTTTATGGCTCTTTGGCCAATCGAGTTTTGTGGACTGCTACTTCCTTCAACAACAGTGGGGCCATCCTCCCCCTGTGCCTGGCCTGGCCCCATTGAGGACATTTTTTCCAGTTCTGGCACCAGTGTGCTTACCAGGATTGGGCACTTTTTTTTATCCTGCGTCTTGTGTACCCGTCTATCTTTTTTAACTTTTGACCTACTTCTGTCCATGATATATGCTATATAAAATACAGTCTGTATAACAGTGTTGTCTTGGTGAGATTTTGTGAAAACCCATGTCCACCTCATGAAGGCACTCACCAAGACTTGAGGATGAATTCAGTTTCAGCAACACTACTCTCCTTTGCATGCTGAGTTATCTTTCCATTCGGACCCTTATGAAAAACAGGGTCCACCTCATGAAGGTACTCACCAAGACTTGAGGGTAAATTCAGTTTCAGCAATACTACTCCCTTTGCTTGCTGACTTATCTGTCCATTTTGACTCTATTATTCTGTATGGTTGTTGTTATCTCCTTAAGGAGCTACAGCCACAATCCCATTCTCTCCTTATTTCTTGAATTTCCCCCTGCTTTATCATCACCATCCCTTTCCACTTTGAATTACAGCTCTTTGCTTGTGTTTTATATATGAGACTTAACTGTGTTGCTGTAAAATATCCCTTCAAATTAGGTAACCCTAAACTACCTTGTTCTATTGGATCAACTTATCCCACTTGACCCTTGCCCTCATTTCCTTCCAGATAAAATCCTTCAACTCTTTATTAATTAATGTCCACAACTTCTTGGGTTAATAAAAATATGCCTGACCTGTATATAAAAGTAAAGGGACTTAAACATTTTCACTGTTTCTTCCCACATATTCTTAGCTGCCATAATAGAATGATTTTTAACCCATATTCCTAAACTTCATTTTGTTGTATCCCCAAAAATATGGGTATTGTTGAACCAATTCAGTTTCCAGCTGTAGCCTTTGATCTGTTTTCATTAATTTTATATCCTGAAAGAAATGTGAAACTGTCTAAAATGTTCCACAACACTGAGATGTTCTTTTCTGGTTTTGTCTGGTACAAAATAATATCATCTGCAAATAAACCCAACTTTTCTTGATCGCCATGCCAATTATATCCTTGAATTTCTAAGTCCCTTATTTTCTTTGCCAATGGCTCTAAATATAATGCTATTAGTAAATGAGAAAGATGACACCCCTGGCTGGTTCCTTTGTTTAGACACAAGTTAACAGAGAGAAAGCCTCCCATTTTAATTTTTGCCTGCTATTCCTTATATGTTCTCTGAAGTAACCTTACTATTGAATCAGGGAATGCCAATGCTTTTATTGCCCTACTCATAAAATGCCAGCTTACTCTGTGGAATGCTTACTCTGCATCAAAACCCACAAACAATAGCACTATTTTCTTATATTCTTCTTCCCTCTGGATCATCATTGTATTAATGTTGTCAAATGTTTGCCTCTCCTCCAGAAAACCACATCTATATCTATCAATTTTGGCAACACCTTTGCCATTCTTTTAACTGTTATAGAAATAACATTTTACAATCATGGTCTAAAATTGAAATGGGACTATATGAAGCTGGGTCTGATTGGTCTTTACAGACTTTTGGTATTGTAGCCACCACAGCTTTCTTTCTGGTTGTTGGTTTTCCCTCCTTTTAAAATGCTGTTAAGCAACACTTTCCAAATTTTTATCACTTTCTTCCTTCCCACCTTCCAAACTTCCAGAGGAATAACATCTATTCTTGAGACTTTCCTGCAGATTGATGATATGTCACCATTTTTTATTTCATCTCCTTATATCCTAACTGTTAATTGTTGAGCCTCATCTACCTCTAACCTTGGCAAAACAAGGTCTTCCATAAATGTTTCCATTTGTGCTATTTCTTGATTTCTAGATTTCTCTGGTTTATTCAAATTTTCATAAAATTTCTAAAATATCTGCGATACCTGTTCAGGATTTATGATTATTTTTCTTCTTATAGGCTTCCTAATTTAGGCAATTACCCTTTCTACCTTCTGTTGCCTAAGTCATTGAGCTAAATGTTTTTGTGTGCTGAAAGTTTTATGAAAAAATAGTTGCTTAACAACAATCTTTCTAAACTCAAGTATATTATTCAGATACCCCTTTATTTTTTATTTAGCACTCTGTGTCTCTTATTGTTCTGTTAAATTTGCGTTATTCTGCAGTACTTTAAACTTTATTTGCCCCTCTACATAATTCTTGCTACTTCTTAACCATATATATTTTCTAACTTTGTCAGCCCCTCTAAGTAATCCCTGTTGCTTCTTAACTATATCTGTTTTTATTTTATTTCTATCCTATTTTTAAAGTCCACTTTCATTGTATCCCATCCACTAGCTATAACTTCTTAAGAAAATTTTATATTCCCTAATAGCAAAAATTTCCACTACGTACTCCTTAAATTCCTCACTTTTTAACAGGTAGGTGGGAAAGTGCCAGTGTCTCATTTTTACTTCATTAACCGCATTTTTATTTTAGCTGTTATTGGTGTATGATCTGAAATAATTATTGGATGTGTTGAGTTCCTACTACTGAATTCACTTCTTCCATACCAAATATTTTCATAAATATATTCATAAATTACCCTCTTTTGTTATAGTTCCCCTTCTAGGTCCCAGAGATACATCCACACTGTTGCAAATCAAGTTCCAGTCCTCACCTGTAAGTAATGTTCCCTGCTGAAAGCTGATAATTATTCCCCAATTTTTTTAAAGTTCTATAACAGCAGTTTTAGGTGGAATGTAAATACATGCCAGTGTAATGCTCCTCTCTTGCCAATAGCTCCATACTACCACAAATCTACCATTACTATCTTTTTTCCCCTTTTATCATTATTGGAATTAATATTTACAGCAACACAGTTAAGGCTCATATATAAAACACAAGCAAAGAGCTGTAATTAAAAGTAGAAAGGGATGATGATGATAAAACGGGGAAATTCAAGAAATAAGGAGAGAGTAGAATTGTGGATGTAGCTCCTTAAGAAGATAACAACAACTCTACAGAATAATAGAGTTCGAATGGACAGATGATAAGTCAGCAAGCAAAGGAAAGTACTCCCCTTTTCATTTGTCCCTAATATTCTATAGAATACCTATCCTGAAATCCTTTCTTCTTCAAATTCACATGCTCACTTCTTTCCAAATGTGTTACATGTATCTTTGCTGGTTGTACTTTACATTATATAATGGGATAGTGTAGTGGTTAAGATTCCCAGTTTTGTATGCAGGGGTTCACGGTTCGAGTACCAAGACAAGCAATTCTGAATATAATTGAATGCACTTACATTTTTATCTATACCTGTGAGGCTATTCACACTCCAAAATAATGCATGTAGTGTAGCCATTATGATAAAGCATTATTATTCCCACCTATTATATATGACAGTTTTTTAAATGGCTGTTTCCAGCTTTTGAGTTACATGCACCAACTAACATTTGGCAGGCTGATCCTTTATACAGTTGTTTTTTGTCATCTCCATTTGAACCTTTGTCACATTCTAAAAGACTTTTTGTTTTAATGAAAAGCTTAAGAAAACACCTCCAGGATACTCTATAACCTATTAACTTAAAGAAGATCTATAAACGTATGTACATCTTCAAATAATGAAGTTTAAACTTCCTGATAGGCGCCATTATCCTATATTGATAACTGCATTTGCAGGCATTAGCTAACCTAAAATTAAGGATATCCATGCTAAAGCGTTTCTGGTATTCAAGTACTTGCATCTCTTATAACAGTGTATAATTTAAAGTTTAAAGTTTAAACCTCCTGATTGGAGCCATTGCCCTATATTGACAGCTGCATTTACAGGCATTGCCTAACCTAAAATTAAGGATGTCCATGCTAAAGCTCATGTTACAACCTGTGCTCCTACTTGCATTAATTGCTGCTTGTTCTTATCTTATCTTTATCCCCCTGCAAAATGTGAAAACAGCTTTCAGAAAACATTAACTCTTAGCCTTAAGAAAAAGTACACTGGCTATTTGTTAATAAAACCTAAATTATACACTGTTATAAGAAATGCAAGTACTTGGTTACCAGAAACGCTGTTATGTCTTATTCAGTTTCACTAACTTCAAACTTTATTTTTTACTGAGCTGCTTGCCAATGTACCTTTTAGTTTTATAGGTTCATAGGTTCATAGGTTCATACTAGGCTATCTGCCCAAGGGCATTTATAAGCCTAGCCTAGAGTTTTGTGGCTTTCGCCACCCCTTTATTTTGAAGAAAACTATGCCCATTATTTTGCTGTGCCTCTGTCAAGCAGTGACACTGAGGTAATCCCTGGGGTATATCTGCGATCTCCCATCCATTGGTCAAGATTTCTCTTGAACAAGGCTAGTGAGGTGCTCTGCCTCACATGTACCGGGATTTTGTTCCTCAGCATAGGGAGTCTCTGGGTGATGAATCTGTCCCTCCAGCACGTCCTATTAATAACCGTGTCAAGGTTTAAGTCTCCCACCCTTGTAGTTCTGAGGGATCTAGATGTTTTGAGGTGAAGCATGTTCATCAATTCTGGGTTTGACATGGCCTTGTATGTCAGGCACAGGTCACCTCTGAGCAATCGGTGGCGACTGAATAGAGCTGCAGTTCTTTCAGTCGGGCAGCATAAGACATATTTTTGAGACCCTTTATCCTTTTGGTGAGGAACTTTTGGGGCCTTTCCAGCTGCTGCAGGTGTCGGGTCAGATACATTCCGAATGGGGCATTGTACTCAATCATTGGTCTGATGAGTGATGAGTACAGGGGGACGATGACCTCCCTTGATCTAGATGTGAATCCCTTCATGATCAGGTGAGCAATGTAGAAGGTCTTCCTAACTACTTTAGCAACGTGAGTGTCAAACGATAGGTTACTGTCAACCTGGGTCCCCAGATCCCTGATCACTTCTTCTTTGCTCAGTGGATTGCCACCTATATGGTAGCTAGGGGTAACCTTGTTTTTCCCGAAGGGTATGACTATGCATTTCTTGGTGTTTAACTTTAGGCCATGGCTCTGGCACCAGTTATCCATTTCTGTGAGACCCTTCTGAAGGATATCTGTGTCAGATGTGTTTTCGACTATGGCGCCCAGTTTGCAGTCATCTGCAAACTTTGTCAGCCATAACCCTCCTGTATTTGCTTGTACTTCAGAAAAGTAGATGCCGAACAAGAGTGGGCCCAGGACTGAGCCCTGTGGGACACCACTTGTGACAGGCTTTGAGTCTGACATGGCGCCAGCAACTTTGACCCTGTGTGTTCTGTCAGCCAGTTTGCAACCCATCTTGTGATGTATGGGTTTACATTTAAGCTGATGAGTTTTACAATGATACCTGAGTGGGGTATTGTGTCAAAAGCCTTTGCCAGGTTGAGATAGGCTGTATGGACTGCCTTTCCCTCATCAATGGCCTTGGTGACTGTTTTTCGAAAAAGTCAACCAAGTTTAAAAGGCATGATCTGCCTTTGACAAAGCCAAACTGGGTTGGATCCAAAGTCTGCAAGTTCCCTATGTCTTTATTTATGAGTTCCATTATGATCCTCTCCATGGCCTTGCAGATCAGGCTTGTCAAGCTGATGGGACGGTAATTTCCAGGGTCGGTGGAGGCACCGCCTTTGTGAAGTGGGACCACAGTTGCCGTGCGCCACTCCTTGGGTACGTATCCTGAGGTGAGGCTAAGATTAAACAGCTGTCCTAACTGCGGGTTTAATTCCTCGTTTAGTTCGTGGAGCACACAGCTGGGGACACCATCCGGTCCCATGGATGCTGTGTTTTTCGCCTTGGAGAGAGCAGTTCTCACCTGGGCGTTAGAGATGTTTGGGGGCTACAATCCTCTGGTATAGATATCTCTCCTTTTGGGGGGGGGAGAAGTTTGCACTGAACCTGTCAGCCAGTATGTTGGCAATGTCTGTAGGTTCAGTAATTTTCACATCATTTTGAACTAATTCTGAGCATATCTGGGAGTTTCCTCCCAGGTTTCTAACATAGCCAAAGAAGGCCTTATGATTGTCTTTTGAGTCCTTAGCGATTTTTCTCTCAAAATTTGCCTTGGATGATTTTATGAGAGCTCTTAGTTTTTTACTTATAATGATCAGAGGTGTCTTATCTTTTAAGGATTTTGCTCTATCTTGTAGTAGCTTCCTCCTTTTGTTGTAGAGCTTGTTTATGGCTGGGGTCCACCAGGCTGGACACTTGCCTTTGGTACAAAGAGTCTTTGTTTTGTTTGGGATTGCCGGATCCATGCAGTCCTGTAGGTGCTGGTAGAAGGCATTTGTAAGTGATTCAGCGGCTTGAGTAATGTTTGCCGCCGGCTCGGTGGCCTTAAAGGTGACCACACTAGTCTTTAGAAGTGTGAAGTCAGCTTTTGAGAAGTTCTTCACTGTGGTCTTTTTTTTTACATGTACTTCAGTGAATAATGCCCAGAACTCTCAGTTTATTACCTTCACCTTTAGTCACAATGTTTCTATGGAAACATAATAGGATGGAATGTACATCTGCACTCATCTGCTGACCTCTCAACTGACACTGAGCATTTATTTGCTTAAACAAATCTGTTAATTGCATTATGGTCCCTCTGTTTAAAAAAATCTGTTTTCACAAAAATGTCATTAGATTAAGCCAGTAACATTAATCCAGTCTTACATATATTATAATCAGTGCACTTTTAAACTCCATCCCCAATCCAAACAGCCTAAGATTATAATCTATTAATTTAAATGTGATTTTGTCCAGCCTTTCTTATCTTTTTACATTGTAGTGCCTACATTTCTGAAAACGTTAGTATCTTTATCACATACAACAATCACTGAAAATGCTTCACTATATAACATGCAGTTTATATCTTGAAATGTTTTTATACAAATACTGTTAAGAAAAAAAAATGTTTTACTTACAGTTAATTTTTTTCTTTTCTCTTTTTTCTATTCCTCTCGTTGTCCTTCCAAACATTAATGACACCATGTAGGGTATATACTGTACCTGTCAGTCTCCTAACAAGTTTAACAAAAATACAAATTTTCTCAGCCACTTTTTCATGTAAAGCCATATTTCAGAAATGTGATTAATGTTTTATAGTCTTACATTTATTCACTAATTTCAGTTTTGCTGTTTTTTCCTGTTCATTCAGAAGAATAAGAAGCAGATTTTCCTTTTGTTTAATTTGTGGCCAAACTTTTGTATTTACCACTTAGCCTGTTCTATATTTAAAATGACCTTGATCTTCCAGGAAAAAATATTCTGAAGAGATCTGGATGTAGCAGCTTGAGTCTCACACCAGCTTCTCAACATTCCCTAATTGCTAAGATAAATTTACTTCTCTTCTCTCTGGTGTACAATGAATAATCATATTCAACAAACACTCTGGCATCTCCAATTTTTATTATTTTGCCATTCTTCCACAGTTTTGTTAGGATCAACTCTTTCAATTGGTATGATTGCATCTTTATTAATACAGTTCTTGGCTGCTTTCTCAAGAGCAGGGTTGGAGCATACACACAATGTGTTCTTTCAGTTAACAAATCATGCTGTGGAATACTAGTCCAGTTATATTTGTGCTTTCATAAAATTAATACAGTCTGTTCCATCCAGTTTCTTTGTACAGTAGCAAATCTCAGGTTTTCTCTGTATGATCTGTCCTCTAACTCTATCATTTTTTGAAACAGCTCTTTTTTAGCAGTCTCATATTTTCTTCATTTCGACCTCTGATTTGTGCATTTTTATCGGTTCATCAGAATAGCTGTTTAAAGCTTCTTCCATTTTTCCAGCCTTGATATTCTCCTTGATGTTTCATTTATTTTAATCAGCTCTGAGCACATTTAACTTATTTTTTCCTCTAAATTACAGGAAGCATTTCTTGTACCAAAGCTGGAGCTTGAGCTGCTTTTTGCTGAACAGGTGCAGGATTCTTTTCAGTCAGTGTTTTCATTACACCTTTTCTAATTGATTTTCTTTCAGGCTCTCTAAGTTTCTTCTTTGATGGCATGCAGGCAGTGTACACTAGTCGGTAACTGAATTTTATTATAACAGGCAGAATTAATGGCCCTTATCTGTTAGTTTGTTTTTTCAGATTTGGAGCGATGAATTTAAGCCATTGGCTTTCCTCTGAGAAAATTTGAGCTTGTTATTTTTTTCTCAAATGCAATGCATTAATAAAGTATTTCTGTTTCCATTTTAGCTTTTTATTATACGAAACCCAATGAAATAAATAACTTCTACTTTTAGCTTTAAGAGATGTCCATCTGATATGTGGCTTAATGAATACATCTTCATGCAAAATATTCAACATGTATTAAATAACTTTAGACTCAGATGAGTCTTCCAAGCTCAGGCTTAATCTTTAATTCTAAACTGTTGTAGTTTTAAATCAAAAATCTTAATAAATGTCGAGTAGAATGGTCAGAAAAGCAGAAGGTTCAGAAATATAATTTGTGATACCTGTTGAAAAAGTACAAACAGAATCAAATCTGGACCGTGACTTATGTAAATGTGAAATAAATTGTTACTGTTTGATGGATAAAAAGTCTGTAAGGTTTAACAAGGTCAGGTCACATAACAATGTTTGCAGTATCAAACCAACAGGAGTATAATGATTTAGAAGTTTCTTTTTTACCCAGTAAAAGATTAATGACAAAAGTCCATTCCCCTAAAACAGTCCAGTTATATTTTTTAAACTGATAGAGAAATTGAGATAATGAAATAACATCAAAAAGCCAATCTGATTCATTAAGGGTGAAGAAATAGTAAGTAATAAATATTTCACTTTGAATATTAAAGTACAAAATAACTGTATCTCATCTCTGGACTGGAACTAGTATCTAAAATTAGGTAAGAAAAAAATAAAAAATTGCAACCCCTGCACTAGACTTTGAAACTTCTGCCAAGACTATGTATTTGACCCATTTCCGTTTAATCATACAGCCACTACTGTTTTGTCATGCAAGTTTCCTGTATTACCAAAATTTGGGAAAAAATTTGTAAAATTACTGTGGAAAATTGTGCAATTTTAGGAATCTCTTAAAAGTCCATGATAACCCTCACATTTTTTAAAACATATTCTTTAACATTTAACCCATCTGTTAATCTGGACGTAGTTAAAAAAAATAACTAGATAAAAATAGTTCACATACCAGCTGTGATACCTGACTGAGACTTTCCATAAGATTATCACAACTTTTTGGAAGGTACTCAGTAAAAAAGATAAAGGTATAAAGTAATTTGTCCCAAGGGATAATAATTACAGAGTATAATAAAAGTGAAAAACATTTATGCCAACACTAGTACACTTCCACAAGTCATTCCTACCCTTCCCTGGCCTGACCAATCCTAACTCAGGAAAAATCTAACACTACTAAACTTAACACAACAAAATAAAAGAACCTTAAGCTGCCACACAGTTATATCAAAATAAAAAGACAACAGGCCAGATTCAGAAAACTTTTGCACCATCATGGTAAGAGAATTTACATGGAGTGGCCATGTGAAATGTGTGTGTGAGTAAATATAAACACATGGCCAGGCAGCACAGTTGGGCAAGGTATATGATAATTGCTGTATAATGAGCAACATTAGTAAAATGAGCATCTCTCTATATGCTAATGAAGCAAAAGAAAAGATGGCAGAATGATTCAGAAATGTATAAATGTCAAACAATAGAGCTGCACCTGAAGTATATCTGAACCAGGTTGAATGCTCATGTTTAGATTGAGGGAATCTCAAAGTAATGTTATGGGTTGCCTTACCCTTGCAGTGCCCCACTCACTACATCCTCCCAAAACATTTACTATTATGGAGAGCAACTACAATAGCATATAAAAGCAGGCATACTTGACAGATGCAATTGTGGCAGATTCAGAAGTTGTTGCTCTATGAATTGTGCTTTAGCAAGATGGCTCTTTGCTTACCATCATGTAAATTCATCTGTCTGGGCACAATGATTCTGCTAATTAGGGCTCAACTTCTTCTTGTTTCTGAATCACTTCAATCAATTTGCATGATGAGAACACCTGCTAAGCATCTTGATCAATTGTACTTAATCCTATCTATGCACATGCCTGGGTCACTGCAGGCAGCATTGTGTATGCATGATACAGGCCATGCATCCAGGGGAGGAACTGTAATTTCACATATAACCATCTTTAAATGGACTTGCCATACTGCCTGATTTATTGCCAGCATAAATAGGGATACAAGACTGCCATGTTTCACACCTTAAGGTGTCATTGTGAACCATAGTAATACTGCACCTGTATTACACCAGGCTGCCATTTGTCACACAAATGACACATCCATCGATGCTAGTGATTGCACAGGTAATGGGAAACCTGAGTCCTGATTTAGGTGCCAGTTTTCTCTAATTTTTTACTGAGGTTCTTCATGCTGAGATATTATGGCTAGAGAAAGAGGGCATAATGCTCCTTTCAGAACACAGAGGTGGTGTGAGGAGGTGTCCAAAATATTTTAGATCTCCTCCATAAGGATTACAGCTGGTAAAGGGCCTCAATATAAGACTAAAGCTGAAATAGTTTAGCTCAGGCTGTCATTTGGGCAACTGGCATTGCACAGATGAGGGAATGGTGCTGTCAACATTACTGTGATAGGAGGTACCACAATCCTGGTAGCCTATGTTGATGTGAAGATGCAGTTAACCAGCAGTCACCACCTCTCTATTGTAAGTATAACTTATTTTATCTACATATTTAACCTGCGTCAGTGTGCCATCCACCGATATGCAGTACTCTTTTTATCTCTGTACTACCTGAAGAAATTGAACTGAATAGAAAACTGCACAGGAAGAGACTGGAGCACCTAAGACAGTGTTGGGGTGAGTATACTTGCTTCTACTTGAAAAGCATTTAATATTAACAGTAGTAGAGATTCATTCCCAAGCAGTATACCTTTCAGTCATCACTGCCAGTTCTTTTATAAATGCCATAGGTCAATAGTAGCACTATGTTTGTTGAATGTTATTACCATGTTTGTGCATACATCTTGTCATATACCTAGACAAGTAAGTCAGGAGGCTGTGCATCCACACATTGTGAGAATGCCCGTGGGTTTAATTCTCCCCATTTGTGTTATCATGCAATATTGTATTTGAGGTTTCTGTCTCATTATACCAATTACAGCAGTAGATGAGGAAATATGTATGAGCAACATTTTTGGATGGGTGGACATTTTTATCAGCATAGTTGTTTTCTTTACTTACAACCTGTGAGTGAAATATATGTCTGAATCGCATGGTTTCTTTGTATTGGTCTTATATATTCACCTCAAACATCATTACTGCATCTCAGAATACAGAACAGTGTTCGTTTGTCCAAGTAGCTTACCATGTTAATTCTCTATCTGTCAGAATGCAAGTGATGAGGTCTGTTGGTTAAAGTCTCCTCCCAGTTGTGTATGCTAACAGCCTTGTTAAGTTAAGAATGCTTTTAGTCATTCAAGAATGTTATGTTTAAGGGCTTCATACTCAAACTATGTATCAGCTTCAGTTTTTCATTGTATTTGTACTCTTTCTCCTCGACCCTGATTGTCACCTTTCTTTCTATTACACTCATTTTATTTTGTTTATTATTTTGTTTTTCTTCATTTGTTTTACTATTATATGCAGCAGCACACCATGACCTGTACGCATCTCTAATGCAAGGCCTGTTGGCTCCCCACATGTGGCAGCAGCAACAGCACCACCACCACTATCACCATCAGAAGCATCCAAAATATCTGGGTCTCAGATTGCCACAATCACCTCCACTCCTCCTGCCCTACTTGCACCACCCACATCAGGTAGCCATGCACCATATGCTGGGACAGTTATACCCACTGGCTGCATTGTCAGGGTGATGAGGCACCTTTGTCACCCATCAGTAGCTATCAGACATTGTGGGGAAGATTATCAAAAGGAGGTTGAACGCACATATTGGCCAGATGGAGGACCTCCTCCGGCAACTTGTTGGGTCGGGCCCATGTCCAGCACTGTCTCCATCATCTGAGACAGGACACAGTTGTGAATTTACCCAGGGTGGCAAGTAATTGCCAACTAGGTTGCAGATGGCAGAGACTGCAGCTGCAACTACAGATACCGCATCCTATCCTCCATCCCAGTGTTCCCCTCCCTTTTATGTCCATGACCTTGCCTGTTGGTTGTTCAATCCTACCCTCAGTATTTTCTCCCTCTTGTTTTTCTGATATCTCCTTCACTACTGTGTTCCCCTTCCATCATTGTGTTACCATGTAACTTGTTAGTCACGTCTGCCTTCCACTGCTACCTAACCAAACCCTCTTATGTCCCCTTACATCGTTACCAAACTTACCTTCTCTTTATGCATAAAATGGACACCTGTCCCATAAAGAAATACTCCATCTTCCCCACCTCCATCCAGCTCATTCCTTAGCTGCTCACCTTCAACTAATTTACTTTCCATTTTCATCTCTTTTCTATAGTTCCAATTCCACCCTTTAGTCTAGTCAAAAAATAAACACACCTCATACATGTCCATCTAGGGATTCCAAATCACTTATCTTTTGTTTCTCATTGTACTGTGCATGTTGGTTCATGAACAGCACTGTAAATGCCTATGTACAACCAATCAGAACTGGCACTGCTCGTTGTATAGCAAAGAGATGGGTTGCCATGTTCCATATGTCCAATCAGTTATGTACAACCACTGTTATGCACTACCTATATTGGTCTCAGCTGGCGTCTGTTGTGCAAATGAGGTTGGTGTCATTATTTGGTAGCTGGCAAATACATTATAGGGTAAGACCGTCAGCATCTGAGTAGTTCCCCTTGCAAATTTTTATAATGCCAACTATATATCTAGATTAGACCAAAAAGGTGGTGCATTGATGAGTCATTGTTGACTCCTTATTCTTTCATTCTGCAAGTGTGTAACATTCATCTGCTGCATGTTTCCCCGGAAGCCTTTTGTTTCTCTGCTTCTCTAACACAAACAGTAAATGAAGTGATTTGCACAGTATAAGCAAGGAGGGTTATGATTTCAAGTACCCTCAAGGCTGTATGCTTTTATTTTCTTTCCCTGCAAGTGTGGCACAATCAACTGCTGTGAGTTTCCCTAAAACATTTTGTCTCACTACTTGTGTAGTTCAGCCTGTAAATGAAGTGCTTTGTACAGGTTAAGTGACTTGTGGCTTTCAAGACCACTCAAGATCGTATGCTTTTTGTCTTTTTGTCTTTTTCTTTCTTTCATTCTGCAAGTGTGTAATTGCCCAAGTGCTCTGTGTTTCCCTGATGCTATTTGTCTTACAGCTTCTGTAGCTCAACTTAAAAACAAAGAGTTTGGCACACTATAGGTGGGAAGGGTAGTGGGGTCATGTCTCATAGGGGCTCCATATAGGCACATACTAGTTACAGTGGGGTGTTTTTTCCTGACATTTGCATTATGGTAGAGGTACAGTGGTCAGACTCTAATGATGGGTAACTGGTTGTAGTCATTATATTGGTATTTTTCTCTACCCACCCATTATATGTTTTCTTTTTATCTTCAGTTATTTGACATTTATATCTGTAGCTTTCATACCTCCTACTGTCTTTCACATCCCAGATTGTGTCATTGCCTCCCTCTGTATATGTTATATCTTCATTTGTGTGACCCTACTACCTCCTCTTCCCTCCTACCTTCCATAAGTTGTATTCACTTTATACATATCTATATATATCTATATCTATCTATCTATCTATATATATATATATATATATATATATATATATATATATATATATGTGTGTGTGTGTGTGTGTGTGTGTATTGACTTTTGTTTACCAGGAAAGTCTGACTGAGCACAGGTGCCCTTTTTCAGCAGAGGCCCATAGAGAAAAGCTCCAAGGTAACAAATTTAATGCAATCAATATTTACTGTAACAAATATTATAATGCAGTCACAGTGTATACATAGCATAGTAGCCAGTATAATAAAATTCATATTGATATTCACAAGCATTAAGATACAGCATTGCATTTAGAATTTACAGATATAAGGGTGGCGTATAAGATAGGTAGGAGTAATTTAAGAAATACATTAGCATGAGGAATTAGAGGGGATAAGCAAGTTTAAGGATTAATAGAGAAGTAGTGATGGAATGGAAACTTGTGCTGAATTAGAAGTGGGTATAGTTGTTTAAGTACTAGAATAAAGGGAAGTATTAGAAGGGGATAAGCAGGATAAGTTATTTATTGCATTAAAGGGAGGTATAAGAAGGTGATGAAGGATTTTAGGAGAAGCTACATCCCAGATAAGGAGCAGGCACAAAGCCAGGAGGCAGAGAGTAAGCCTTTTAGTAATGGTTTGAAAATATGAAGGTGTAAGATAGACCTGATTTATATAAGAATTCTATTCTAAGTTTATCTACCTTATTAGAATAGAGATTAACCCCAGCAGACATTTGTGGTCTGTAGGCGGGAAACAATTATTTATCAATTACCTGAAGGGGATGGTTTGGTATTTAGAATTGGAGTATGGGACTAATTGCTAGGCAGGCAAATATATGTGTATAAATATATGTACATATATGTAATAATGTAAAAAAAAAATTGGTACATGACCTTCTCTTACCACAACTGTGCATTAGAGATCTGTTCAAGCATCCTAGAGGCTCTTGCTCAACAAATGAGCACTACTGCTGTTTGTACTTCCCTGTGGGTGCACTATAGTCCTACATACTATTTCCTCAGTAGTTGCTGTGGCCACAACCACTATTTTAATGCTGCTCATTGCACACATTTGTCTTAGTACATTTATTGTTAATGAGCATCAGGGCTTGTTGAGCATGCACAGTAGCGTTGCTGACCACAAGATTTCTAAATCCTAGAGAATACTATTCTTATCTGTAGGCACAAGTGCCTGAGAACTACCACTCCTTAATAGCTTGGTATATGAAAGAAATGTTATTCAATTTATCTAATTCTTCTATGGGAATGAGAAAAAATAAAAAGAGGAAGCTAACTATATGAAGAAGTAGCTCAATAGATGAACTGGGAATGCAATATTAAGTCACAGCAACAACAATAAAATAACCATTTATTTGTTTTTGTTTACTGGGAAAGTCCGAATGGGCAAATCCTATTTTCAGCTGTGGTCTAGGGAAAAAAGCTCCAGCAGAGCAAAGCAATCTATCTTTTCTGCCAAAACCAGCTAAGGTGTCAAGCATAAAAGCACCAATACATCATAGTGTGAGAAAGGTCCATAAAAGTAGAGTAAGGTAATATATACACATTCATTGTGTAAAACTATTCTACACCTCTTTGCATATTTCTGGCAAGTGTGTTTTATGAAATAGCCCATAGACAACATCATTTATCACATTACATAAATTATAAAGGTGCGCTTCACAAGTCCAAATCTAATCCTACACTTAAATGAAAGAAAAGTAAGTAAATGAGCAATCAGTTTAAACGATTTTTAAACTGTTAAAATGAATATCCATATATAGCATACAGTGTGCAGTTATGTTTAGATGAAACCATGCATTCTACCATTCACTGAATAGTACACTAATATATATATATATATATATATATATATACATATATATATATATATATATATATATATATATATATAATTGAAACAATATTGCATTTCTCTCCTGACCATTCTTGGCACTATAGAATTTTTAACATATTTTAAGTGATTATTTTACACTTTTTTAAGTGCACTGGTATTGCTTTGCAAATGTTAAAACAGCAAAATCATATACTTTAGTGGTAATTGTCAGGTGTGATTTCTTTGGGGGAATTATTTACTTTCTAAAGGAAACTGTCAAGACAGAGCTTCTGTTGGCTTTCTGAAAGTTACTTTTCTGTGAAACTCTGTTTCCCAGCATGATGCCATGCTAGGGAAAGAAAAGCTAGAGTAGAAATGGAAATACTGGACTTCACACGGACTTCAACTGTGAAAGGCTAAATGCAATGCTAATGCTTTCAAATTCAGTTTTGTAATGTAATCAGTATGGCACTAATATACAAGAAAACAATTCTTTCATGTCAATTGTAACCAAATATCATTCTTCATGGAAAAATTCTTGCTTAATGTTACTAAGAAAATCTCACAAATCTTTTCATATGTAGTGGCAGGATGACCTGAGCCCTTTAATAGAGTGATCAGTGTAAAGAGCCAAAGGGTGAGTTTTGGAACCAGCAGCTGCCACAATGGGCTGGAAAGGTGGGTCCAAAACATCTTTGTGTTTTTTTGGTATGCCAAATATGTTAGGCACTACAGGAAAATCTAACTTTAAAAACGTGTATTCCTGAGTGCCAAGTCTCCTTTCCATGAGTAAATCATATAAAAAAGAGTTGATCCTGGCATAAGCCACATGAATCGCATGTTTGGAGACACTATCATATTGATCCTCATTGTGCATCAAATGAAGCATTTTACTTGAATAATCAGTAGTTTCTATGATAACCATTCCCCCACACTTATCAGGTTTTATACAATGCAGGTCTTTATTGACCATAATTTCCTGCAACAAAGTTGTCTCTGCATGGCTTAAATTGGTTTTGCATTTATGGAACCGCGGTGGTGGTGCTGCGGTAGCGTTGTTGCCTCACAATAAGACGCTGTCCTGTTCGATTCTCAGCTAAAGTGTCTTCTGTGTGGAAACATGCGTGACTGGGTGTACCTTCATTGAAGGCTGTACATCAGGGCTGGCAACTCGGTAAGTAAAAATCTACTGCCAATCATTAGCGGACCGGAGTTCCGCTGTGGTGACCCCTAACCGGGAAAAGCCGAAAGATACAACAAGTGACATACCACTGGTGTAAATCCTTAATACACATAGTTATAAAAAGATATATAGTGGGATGTAGAGAAGGGTTAAAAGTATTCTTCCTGTGAAAATGGGCATTGCTGATGGAATCACTCACCTTACAGTTAGCAAAATGTAATCCCAAATTCAATTTCCTAAAGAAGAGTTTAAAATCTAAAGTAATTTTACCTATATCAAGCTGAGGAGAAGGTGCAAAGTTAAAACCCTTCTTAAATAGACGGAAAAATCTTTCATCAATTTGAAAGGTGCTGTGACTGAATATTTTAAACCCTTGGGATGTGTGTAGTATATTGTTTTCTTGTTATATCTGTTACAAACTACAATCAATGGAAAAGGAGATGTCAGGGACCCAGAGAACCACCCTGCTTTTTCCTCTTTTCCTCCGATGGAAGGCCACTGGGGCCAATTCCTGTGCTTGGACAAGCCCTCTCTGTCTCTGGGCTCTTTTCTGGGACTTCCTCTGGGGGAAGACCTAGAGGGGAAAAAACATGAAATGTCCACTAGGCATGATAATAAACATGAGAGAGTATTGGTTTTGCAGTATAATCAGGGGACAAAAACACCAAGATATTATTAAGAAGAACTGGGTACATTTTAAGCAAATGATATGGTTACTGATGTTGTTGGTGAAATTCCAAATTTTGTGATCAAAACTGATAAAAACATTAAATATATGTTGGAATCCAAAACTTGTTTGAGAACCTTATGATCAGATATTACTAGGGGCAAAAGTAAATGTGGCACATGTAAACAATGTGCTTACATTTAGAATGGGGAGAAACTGTATTTGAATAATAATTGGGGGAAGTTTATTACACCAAGTCCAGGTAATTGTCCCAGTAAAGGATTAGTCTCTTTTAGCCATGTGCTCTAATTGTCTTAATTTTTATGTAGGAAAAATGGAAAGGGACTTTAGAACATAATTTATGAATATCGATATGATGCTCATAATAAAAATGAGAACAACACATTATATCAACATTTCACATGCTCTAATGGCTTTTAAAAAAAATATTTTGATCTTGGAAATAATCTAGATCCTAGAGGTGGACATTGGGAAAACAAACTTGAATGTAAAGAATTGTTATGGCAATGTAGTCTGAATGCCTTTAACCCACCTGATTTGAACAATTACATTTCCCTAGTTCCATTATGAATTATTTTTTTCTGTAAGAAATTAATTTATGTGAACACTATGTATTTTAAATTTATAACTTGAATTGGGTATTTAAATAAGTGTTTAGGTAATACCACAGTTCTGATTAAGTCATTTTATTGATATGGATGAAAGTGTTCAATTGTGGTTTTAGTTTATGGATTTTTATTAAACTTTTGAAACATTTTTTGGTGGAAGTTACTGGTAGTTTTGGCGACCTTGTTCTTCTGGTGTATGATCCTTTGGTGCAAGCTTGTTTGTGGTTCCTAGTTTTGTATTCCTACATGGTTGCTATAGTTCTTCTGGTTACTAGTTCTGGTGCACAGCCTTTGGATCAAAACTATGGAGTCTTCAGTTTGTAGAACACCACTGCTTCTTACACAATCTAGCTGTCCTGGTATTGAGAAATTGTTGGAGGACATGTAATATATTAAGTGTGAATTAGCATGCTTTGTCAAGTTATTTTCACAAGCTGCTCCAGAACTTGTTGTTCCAATATTTCAGTCCAGAACTTGGATTCAGTGGTTAGAGATTCATCATGGACTTGTAAATCCATAAATTTGGTTCAAGAAAGGAGACTCATTGGTACACAATGTTTGTAGATCAAATGTTTGAAAAAAATGGTACATGACCAAAGGACAATGCATCAGGTACTGCTTTTTTGTTAGCTAACAGATCAGAAATTAATTCTCCCTCTTCCTGTGTTACACAGAAGAAACTACACACTGTTTTGGGTAATTCTAGTCATGTGTTGGTTTTGATGATTTAACAGCACTACTGATCCATAACAACCATTGATTTCTTCACAGAAGCTTTTCATTGGACTTGATTTTTGGGAATTGGTTAAGGAAAACTTTTTCTTTAAGCTGCCCTGTTGGGGCTCATGATGACTCAGATGGTGTAGACTGCATAACTTTAGACAGTATGACTGACTCCTTTGAGAAGTGGTTTTTGAAACTTCATGTGTTGTAATTGATGCCGTGGTGGTACAGCAGTAGTGTTGTTACCTCACAGCAAGAGGTTCTCCCGTTTGATTCTCGGCGTGGCTTGGGAGTGCCTTCTGTGTGGAGTCTGCATGTCCTCCCCGCGGTTGGGTAGCGTTCGAAAGACATGTGTGCATAAATGAGCATGCCTTTGTTGAAGGTTGGGCATCGAGCTGGCACCTAGGCGTTTCGTAAAAATCTACTGCCAATCATTAGCGGACCGGAGTTCCGCTGTGGCGACCCCTTACTGGGAAAAAGCCGAAAGACAAACAACAAGCAACAACAATGTGTTGTAACTTGAGAATGCTTTATTTTAAAGAAGGTTTAAACTTAAAGATTGTTCCTGAAGGTCTTCATTGTTTTAAATTTCCTAATGGGGTTGTCTTCCACACAGGTTTCTATCTAGAACTGGTGGAATTTTTTGACAGACATGGATTTGAACTCATGAATGTTATTATTAAATTTTATAATAGCAAAATTAGCAACATTAATGATTTGCTTAATGAGGTTAATGTATTAAACAAGAAGATCATGGATGATTTGTTGTTTTGGTCATATGAAAGTATATAGCATCATGTTTTTGATAAAGATGATAATGTGAAATGATTGAGAACAGAAAAAAAAGACTGTTGGGGATTAAAAGAAACAATACGCTAATAATACTTAATACCCTTCTTCTAATGTATACAGTAGAGCATCAATTATCCAAACATCAATTATCCCAACACATCCTTCCTAACAGTTGGCGTCTGTATGTATGTCATTCTTAGCGCACGGAATTTAACGTCCATTGCTGCTTCTGCTTCGTTTGTCTATAACAAGTAAGAGTGTGAGTGTGCGTGTGTGTGTGTGTGTGTGTGTGTGTGTGTGTGTGTGTGTATATATATATATATATATATATATATATATATATATATATATATATATATATATATATATATATATATATATATATATATATATATATATATATATATATATATATATATATATATATATATATATATATATATAAACACACACACACACACACACACACACATGTAATTTGTGTTGTAGAGTCATTGCATGACACTTCAGTTCATTGTAACAGGTGCAGAAATTAATTCCAGTTTGGTTTCTTAAAAATGTAGTTGGCTGCTTTAAAAATTGTTTGTTTAGTATTTACATTAAATTGAAATATTTGAAGTAACTGACCATAAGCGATCTAATAAATTTAGGTGTTTGCATGTACCTTTTCCTTTCCTGTGAAAGTGGCAAAACCTTCTTTGTGTTATGGACAAATGCACATTTACCAAATCAAAAAAATGATAGTTCAGCTATAATTTAAAGTCGTACACCGTGCTTAGTCCTTGATATTAAATATATTTTGATATTCTTGAGTCAAGATATTTCTTGAACTTTGCACAGTTTGGAAAGTACTATATGATGCTTCAGGAACACTTCTTAATCTTTGCTGCTTCACGTGATTGTATGATCATTCCGAAGAAAATTTTAAATTCTTTGTGTGGTATGAGGTACTATTTGACTAGAAAAAAATCATTGTACGTTCTTCTTGTGTTGGGTGGAATTCTGAGTCATTTAAGAAACTTCTGGAGTGAGCTTTTTTTTTTTTTTACTGCCATATCTCTCTTCGGAGATTTAGAAAATTCTGTGGTGTATGAAGTTTCTACTTCTGACAGTTGTCGCCACATGGTTTTTTTACAGCTTTTGGGAGACAACCCAAAAATTGCATCCTGTCTTATCAGAATTTCATTTTTGTTAAGAGAGTTTGCAGTATTGTAAGTACAGCCCAACAGTAATTGTGGCAGTGAAAGTTTTCCATCGTCTACTCCCTGATCTGGAGGGTGTATGAGATGTATATTTCAAATAGTTAATAGAGGTTAATGTATTATGAAAAAAAAAGGAAAAAAATGTATATTACTTCTAACAGTTAAACAGCATCTGGCATAATTTTTGGAACATTACTAAAATGGTTCACATTAACTAGTGAACTTTGGTATCAGTTCAAAGTTTAAAATTGAGTATGATGTGTTTCACTGTTTTCTGTTGGATAAACTGTTTTTATTACATGTTTGAGAAGTTGGCATTATGTGTAGTACTGTAACTGATTTAAGCCTTAGGACTTGTCCATGAAAGTTTAGAAGCATTTTTAGAAGTTTTTTTATCTAGTTCAATTATATGTTTGATTATCTGAACTACCCTAGATCCCAATTAGTTCAGATAATCAACTCTCTACTGTACAAGAATGGTGAGGGTCACAATAACAATTAGTACAGTAAAGGATCTGGGACATTACAGCGAATGTTGACAAGCCCATGCCAACATGAATGCATTCCTAATTACAATGGTGTTGGTTCTGATGATACTACACCACAGGCTGAGAAAATGGGAAGTGTTAATTACATTACAGATCCTTTAGAATACTCCCTGTTACACAGATCTGAGAGGTTAGTCAATAAGTCTACTGGGACAAGGGGAAATGAATGGATATCAAGTGTGCCCTTTGATACTAAACCCAGAGGTCCTGTACAGCATTCGTTCTCTCAAGGGGGGGGGGGGGCGTAAAGAAGGAAATAGGAAGGAGAACAAATTAATTAGTATTTATGATCTTGATTTGAGTTGTACCTTACAACATTTCGGACACTTGACTGAACATAAAGGTTTTAAGATTTTTAATTATAGTTGTTTAGATATTTCTCCTTTGTTGTTTTCACTTTTTGAAAAAGGTTTTACTTTTGTACCCATTACATGATTTGAATGTTGTAGATTCTATTTTTTAACAAGACGCATCTTTATTAAATTATCACTTATGGCATAGACAATCATACATTTATATAAATGAAAACAAACTATATTGACACAGTTCTAGCTGGAAGTATTTTACATCACAGATCATACTGACACAATTTTAGTTACAAATATACATCACTTACAATCTACCCAATCATTGTTAATCAAACATTATGTAGCTTATTCAAATCCTGCCTTCTTTTAAACCTCATTACTCCCTGTATGTATTGTTCTCACAGTTCCCAATTTTTCATATGCAATTTGCTGCTACCCTTTTCCAAAATCCCAATTCCAGTTGTTTTATCATTGTTACTATATTCACTACTTCAAGTACAGTCAATTTAGATTTTGATTTCCATTTTCTAGTAATTGCTTTTTTTGTAGCCACCATAATTAGACTCAGCAAGGCCTTGCTATGTCTAGGCAATTCTAATTCTGTATAATAGCTCAGAAAAATAATTTCCCTAGTTACACCAATTTGCTCACCCAGTATCTCTGATAGAATAGTCTAAGGAAGTCTTTAATGTCTGCCACCTCATTGCACTCCCAGAAAATATGTTATCAATTTCTTCTTTCTTCCCCATCACACCTCCAACATTTGCTGTCTACCGGAAGAAAAATTCTCTGAAGTCTACTTGGGGTATAAAAATATCTATGTAAATATTTCCAAGCAAAAATTCTAAATGTACTAAATCTTGTTGTATATCTGGGAGACAAACATATACCCCCCATTGTTTCATTATGAATCGCTTATCTGGTCTGTCTTCCCAATCCTTTCTAACCTCTTCTGACTGATTTTTATATTATCAAGCAATATTTTGTATGCTCTACTAATTATTATAATTATAAGCCCAAGTATAAATGACAAGATTTCCGTGAAAAGTCATTTAAATTATGTTAATAACTAATTTTCAGTTGTGTAGTCTAAATATAATTATTTGTATAAATACACACACACACACACACACACACACACACACACACATATATATATATATATATATATATATATATATACATATATTTTTTGGCAGATAGGAACAAGTAACAGTTTTTTTATATATATTTTTTCATATCTATATTTACATGGTTAGATACATGTATGTATATACATTCATATATGTTTTTTCACTTTAAGCCAATAAGTATTAATTGAGGAAATGATGTCATTATGGATGTTTTTATAAAATTTTATAAAGGAAATGATTGTAATTGTTCTCAAGTTTTGAAGAAGTTCTGTAATAAACAGGATGAAAACACTCAACCTTACTCTGGCTCCAGCGTGGTTTGTTTTTATCTACTAATTATTCCTTTTTTTAACAGCATCTTCTGTTATAGATTCTACTAAAAGTTCTACCAGTGCTGGTCTTTATTTATTACCCCCTATTTCTTTCTCTTTACCTATATTCTGATATCATTCCTTGATAGGGAGGGCAATCTCTAACCAGCAGTCCAAATAAATTCTTGGCATCTTCCCATTCTATTACTTTTCCCTCTCTGGTTATTTACTCCCAATACCTTGGTTTCTTTGCCAGTTTTCTCCAATAAGTTCCAGCCTCCTCTTGCCTATTGTCTGTATCCCTAGTTGCAGTCATTCCTATTGGTAGGATTTCCTTTCTCCATTCCCATGTTGGTTTAGTTCTTAGAATACTTTCTGCTACTTTATAAATATGATATTCTGTATGATTATTGTTATTCTCCTTAAAGGTCTGCATCCAAAATCCCAGTCTCTGCTTATTTCTTGAGCATCCCCCCTGTTTCAGCATAATCCTTTTCCACTTTGAATTATATATTTCTTCTTGTGCTATGTATAGGAGCCTTAACTGTGCATCACAAAATACCCACTTCAAATTGGTCAATCCTAATCCGCCTTGTTCTATTGGAAGAATCAACTTATCTCACTTGAATCTTGCTGTTTTCCCTCCCAGATAAAACCCTTCAGCTCTTTATTAATTGCTATCCACAACTTTTCCTCTGCTTGATAAAAATGCGCTTGATCTGTGTATAAGACTAAAAGGACTAAAACATTTTAATTGCTTGTATCTTACTATCCATATCCATATAACAGAACTTCCAATTTCTCATTTTTTGTATTATCTTTTGTTTTTTGTTTAGTCTCTTCCCACATAGCCTTAGCTACCACATTGGAATCATTTTAATCCATACTCCTAAATACTTCATTTTATCATGTCCCCATAAATACGGATATTGCTGAACCAGTTTGTTTGTAGGTACATAATTTACTGCTATTGCATTTGTTTTAGCTTCATTAATTTTGTATCCTGAAAAGATGTGAAACTATCTCAACATGTTACACAACACTGTAATGTCCTTTTCTGGTGTTATCATCTGCAAATAGTGTCAGATTTTCTTGATTACATACCAATTATATCTTTGAATTTCTGAGTCCCTTATTTTCTTTACCAATGGCTCTAAATATAATGCAAATACTAAAGGCGAAAGAGGACACCCCTGTCTGGTTCTCTACTCAAGCAGAAATTATCAGAGAGGAACCCACCCACTTTAATTTTCACCTTTGATCCCTCATATATCCTCCTAATCAACCTTATAATTTTATCAGGGAATGTCATAGATTCTATTCTTGATCTTAAATTGTTTACTAGAAAAATTAATTTGGCATTGCTTTTAAAGAAAATATGCACATTCATTTAGATAAGCAGTTGATATGTCAGAAAAATAAAATGTTTTTATGTTTTTGGCACATCCAAGTAGTGCAGGTTTTTGAAGCTTTATGTATCAAAATGTTTTATAGCATTCAAGGGATGAATAAACATTTTTGGTCTGGTAACTTTAGTTATGATGACTATGTATTTTTAAAAAGTCTTATCTGTGATAGGTCTGTTAGATTCTTGAAACCTGATAAGGGTGGAGAAATAATTGTCTATGATTCTATTGACTATTGCAGTGCCATGCTTGGAATTTGAAGTGATAATAACATCTACCATGAGGTCTCTAGAAATGAGATCAATAAAATTTTGAGAAAAAAAAATTTAATTGGTTACAGCAGGGAATGACTGACCCCTTCACATAGATTTTTTTTATTTAACCCCCACCCTGTATATGTAATATGTTTGGGATACCCATGGTTCATAAGAATATTGAAAATCCTCCGTTTGGCCCATTGTAACTGCTCAAAGTTTCAAGACACACCCATTACCTGTATATGCTGACAGGCTACCTAAACCAGCCTTAACATACATTTATCATATATTAAATGGCTTGTGGAACTTTTTTGAAGTAGATTTAATCACAAGTTATTTGATGATAATGTTTTTTTTTTTTTAACTACTGACGTGGTGGATCTTTTTACTTCCCATAGAAGAGGATAAGGAATTATTCCATGCAGCCATGATTGATTTTGATTTTCTTAAAAATATTCAAATTAATGTTATTATGAATTGTATGGATCTTATTCTACACAACATTATTTATTTTGAGGGTACTTTATATAAACAAATTAGGAGTAGAGTGATGGTTGTTCTTTGCTTCTCTATATTTACCAACTTGGGTATGTATTCATGGGAGATGAGTTTTGTTTTTCCTTCCAGCTATTATCATAACTGTATATCACACTTAAAGTACCTTGCTAATATTTTTATTCTTTGGAAGGGTTCACCTGATGGTATTGTGGACTTTATTAATTACTTACATATTGCCACTAAATAAATAAAAGTTCACTTCTAATATTGATAGAAGCAGTCTGAACTATTTAGATGTTAATATGAATATCAGGTTCCATTCTAATAGTTATAAGAAACCTACCTTCAGTAACAACTATTTGTATTTAAATAGTTCACACTCATTTTTATGAAAAGGGGTCTTATTAAAGGCCAGTTTATTAGTTTGATCCGAATGACATTTATTGTCAAGAGAGCCATTAGTTGATCAGTATGTTTATCGAAAGAGCTTACCCCAGAATTTTGATATATGAAATATGCAAGGAAATTATAACTAGAAAGGAGACTGATTTTAAACTTCTGTTAGGGGTTAGATTGTGCAACAATACACCTAGAAGGAAAAAAGCATGACGTGTCCACTAGGTATGATAATAGACATGAGAGGGCATTGGTCTTGCAGTATAATCAAGGGACAAAAAAGCCCAATATATTATTAAGAAGAACTGCTCAATATTTAAAGCAAGTGATATGGTTTTTGATGATGATGGTGAAATTCCCTGTTTTGTGTTCAAAGCTCGAAAAACATTAACAATATGTTGTAATCAAAAAAATTGTTTGAGAGCATTACAATCAGATATTACTAGGGGCAAAAGTAAATGTGGCACATGTAAACAATGTGTTAACATTTATACTGGGGAACAATTGCATTTGAATTGGGGAAGTTTATTACACCAAGCTCAGTTAATTGTTAACAGTACATTTTAGTCTTTTTATTCACATGGTCTAATTGTCCTAGGTTTTAGGTTAGCCAAACAGAAAGGGAGTTTAGGAAGAGTATTTATGAACATCAATATGAAGTTCTTAATAAAAATGAGAACAATGAGTTATATAAGCATTCCACAAGCTGTAATGGCTTTCAAAAATTTCTGTTTTTGACCTTGGAAATGGCTACTCTAGAGCCTAGAGATGGACATTGGGAAAGCAAACATTAATGTAAAGAATTGTTATGGCACTGTAGGTTGAATGCCTTTAAACCACAATTAAATTTCCCTGCTTCCATTGCTGAGAATGAGGGCAGCTAAATTCTAGTGTTGTTGGTTGCAATATTTTAATCATATTTAATATATAGATTCCTTATTTATTTATTTCTAATTGTTTTATGTTAAAATTATGTGTAATGTATTAATGTGGTGGTTATAACATGATGAATGAAATTTTTATGTAAGAACTGAAACTGATTTATGTGAACAGTGTCTCTAAAATTTGTCACTTGGTTAATTGAACTGGGTATTTAAATCTGTGCTTTACGTAATTCCACAGTTTTGATGAAGTCCTTTTTTGATGTGGACGAAAGCACTCAACCATGGTTTCTTTTTATGGATTTTTTTATTAAACTTTTGAAACCTTTTTTGGTAGAAGTTATTGATGGTTTTGGTGACCTGTTTCTTCTTGTGTACAATCCTTTGGTGAAAGCTTGCATGTGATTCCTGAGATACACTTAATAAAATTACTGGAATCTCTTATATATGATTCAGCAAATGTAGCAACCTTTTTAAAATATGGTTTCTCAGCTTCAACAGCAGTAGATACAGGTTTTGTTAGTGGAGCAGACTACTTCCCCCGCATGTGTTGCCCAGTATATTCTAGAAATACTGCATTTGTGTACCAATTGCTAGGGCTAAAAGTGCTGTGACATGAATAGCTGCTTCTCTGGTGGCAAGCTGACCCCAAGACTTTAGTTTTTAAGATAACAATTGTGGAATAACCAAGCATCAGATTTTGACCATCTCTAGAATCAATTACTGTCATACAAGACAGAGATTAGATTCAAATCTGTTAGAGGTGCTGTTTTCTCTTACTGTTATCCATGCTGATGTGTTTTAGTTGATTTTGTTTCAGCCCTTGCTTGCATCTGAAATCCAAGGAATATATATTGTAGCTATAGTTAAAATAATAGCATTAGTTGATAGATAACCATGTGCTCCATGTACCCCAAATGCACTTGTACTGCTGATGGATATCTGAGCTGTTTTTGACTTTGCCTATCATTGGCATGGATGTGTTTTACTTTCTAGCTCTGAATACATAACTGATAGCTTGAGTTATGGTAGATAAATGTTATCTGTCTCCAGCAGATGTAATACTAATCATGTGTGTCCTCGCTTGTTCTTTACTATTGTGGATGTTACATAAGGCACTTTGATGAAAAACTGTAAGTTTGGATTGACTTAGAATAGATTTTTGGACCGCTAACACTCTTTGCTTCATTTGAATCTGCCACTTTGATGGCTATTTTGCAATTGCTGTAAACAATAAATTTGATGAAATGCACTGTAAATTGGACTCTTACTTGTATTGCAGTTGCTGGCTTTAAACCTTGGAGCTAAGGACAAAGACCTTCCGTAATTCATGGATCATGTAGAATTTAAATATGTTTGTCACTATATCTAGTATCTCACTGAAAACCTTTTGCAATGACACTATATATTTTTACACATTGAGCAGACCTCAGTCATCTATACTTCTGTACATTTTTTCCTTGAAGTAAAATGGTACAAAGTTCCAACTTTGATGATGTGCAGATGTGAAATTCTATTTTGGAGGGTGCCAGTATAATTTACTGAATTCTAGCACAGTTTAACTATTACGTATTATTGTAAATGGTTCACTGATTTGAAAGGGGGGTATGGGGGACTAATTTGTGTTCATTTTATTGTATATTTTATTTTTTCCATAGCTTCCTAACTGCAGCTCCTTGGAGTATTAGAATATTGTAGCTCAACTCACCCTACCAGCATTTCTCTCAGCTTTTGGATTGATGATTGTTGCCAGCTGGAAATATTTCATTTCTGAAAAGCTACAGTCCCTTGGGACTGACACACTGAAGTGATGTTTTGTGGGATCACAGATGCCAACTGCAGTTTTGAGAAGTGTGTGACAATAAGGCAGCCCTAAGGAGTATACCGAATGGCTGCATATTCAGAGCTAATGTACAAGTTATAGCAGTGGACTTTAGGAATATTCTGAATTACTACATATGTCAACTGGTGCAGAGCTGGTAGTTATTGCATTGTCAATTACTTGTGAAAGTGGATGGTGTATATTTGAGCTGCGTTTCTGTAATATTAAATTAAAAATATATGATATTTTACCAATAGGTTCACTGTGTCAGTGTTTCTGATGTGATTCTGTGTTTGGATGACTTGTATGTCAAATGCATGTCTCTTTAATCTTTTGTACACCATACAGTTAACCTAGGAGTTGCAGCCCCTTGCCTGCTTTTTTTTCTTCTCTGTTTTATTGTGCATATGAATGCTTTTGTGTGGTGTAATATGTCACTGATTTAATATTATATGCACATATTTATATATATATATATATATATATATATATATATATATATATTTTTTTTTTTTTTGGGTTCAACTGTTCTGGTTCTGTTTACTATTAGATACCACTGCCAAATTCCTTAATGGCACATAGCTGAAATAATGTATAAATAGCTGAAATGATGTGTAATATTTTATAAGTGCAGATGTCCAGTTTCCTTGATTTGATACTTGGTAATTGAGAGATACCAGGCAATAACATATCACATATTACTGTGTATATTTAGTATCCCACATTTTAGCAGCAAAAAATGTTTGATGCCCTCTGATTGACTCTCCCCGCAAATGTTGTTGTTTGTCTTTGGTCTTTTCCCGGTTAGGGGTCGCCACAGCAGAACTCTGGTCCGCTAATGATTGGCAGTAGATTTTCAAGAACATCGAGGAGCCAGCTTGACATTCAACCTTCAACGAAGGCACGCCCATTTACGCACATCTTTTGAACGCCCACCCAACCACGGGGAGGACATGCAGACTCCACACAGAAGGCACTCCCCATACTCCAGCCGAGAATCGAATTGTAGAACCTCTTGCTGTGAGGCAACAACCCTACCGCTGCACCACCGCGGATGTAAAAATACTAATATTAGTAACCCCAGAAATTAATTTTTACTAAAAGTGCTCCTGGCCCTTCAAAGCAAAATGGTTGCCTACTTGAATTAAGTATTGCTGTTATGAGAGTTCTGGGCCATTACTGATTTTCATTTACTTAGCAGTGTTTGACATGTGTAAGAAAGCAACAACCAACATGTAGTAAGTAGTACACATCTAATGAATCTATTGTTGTTGGTTCATAAGGCTCTTCACATGGCAGTCATGATAGTTTCCTGTATCCAATATTCTACAGTTGTCCCATTACCATACAATTCTAAACATGCCAGGGAGCAGCACTTGTTTGCAGTCATGTCACCACATATACGCCTTTTCTTAAGTTTACAATAGTTATGTATGATTTGTAATTAACTTTCCTTTGAATAGATACTGTCTGAATTTCTGTACTTTTCAGATCAGGAGAAAGAATTTTATGTTTGTCTAGGCATGATCATATGAAGTTTTAGTAATAAAGATCAAGGAAATTCTGTGGGTCTGTTTCTACCATCCTGGAGTTCATACACCTGAACAGATGTAATTCCGGATGAAGAAGCATTATACAGGGACTTAAGACGCAAAGTTATGTGAAAACAGGTAAGCTGTTTTTCTTTTTTTTTTTCAAAACAGGTTTATTGTTTTAACATATAAGAGAAATATCATAACAATTTTATACAAGTAATTAAAAATAGGTATTATTATAATATTCAACAAAACAACTAAAGTATTTACAAAGACATCCAATACAATCAGATCAATTAATTAAACTAAAATACCATGCTATTGAAATTAAAATTTTTTTAACAAATTTTGTAAATTATCCCATACAATAAAATAAGATGTTTTTCTGTTTGTTCTAGTCCTAATTGTGTTTATTTCCATATGGCACACTATATTCATAACATTTTTAAATTAATTGAACGAAGGAGGTGTATCTGAAATCCAATTTCTAGTTATTATTTTCCTAGCCACTGCTAGAATAGACCATAACAAGGGAAGCTTAACCTTTTAACACTTTGAGGTACAGGTGTGTTGAATAATATAAGAGATTTAGAAATAATGAAATTATCTGTAAAAAGAGCCTGCAAAAATTCATTAATTGACTTCCAGTATTCTTTCAATTTTATACAGTCATAAAACATATGAGCCCAGTCAGCATTCATTTCTACATTACATCTCTTACATAGATTATCTTTATTATTTATTTTATTCATCATCAAAGGTGTATAAAAAGATCTATGTAAAAATTTCCATGTATAAAGTCTCCAGACAATGGAAGACGTAGTTCTATAAGCAGATTCCAATATATATTGTTTATCTTGTTGATTTGGTGGGTCCCCATTAATAGAAGTGAAATAATTCCAGTATGAATCTACACTGTAAAAGTTTCTTGTCTGATAACTTTATGTATGTATGAAAGTTTACCTTTATCAGAAACTTTATGTTGTAAATTTAATATCAAGTAATCAATCAGTGTTGGAATAGATTCTTTAACAGTTATAGACATTAAATCTATTTTATTAATGAGATGTTGTCTAAAGGTCTGAACCTCTAACCAGCAAGTTTCTCTTAGATCAAATTCTTGTTTTAAGAAATCTAGATTTTTAACTTTATTATCAGATATCAACTGATACCAGTACTTTAGATCATTATCTATAGCTAAATGAGTTCCTTCAGAAGTAGATGACAAAAGCATACCCTGAGTATACATTATAGGAAATACAATAAAATTCCATTCCCTATACTTAGGGTGCATGAATATAAAGTTATGATAACTAATAATAATATTTAATGGGTAACAAACCATATGTTTAGGTGTAATAGGTGAAGTACAAAATTCCTTTAGTAACCATAACATGGAGTTATTTACAATCATATTTTTATGTGTTAAGGAGATTTTCATGAAGTGTATACTAATTAGCTCCCAATAATCTTTCCATTTTGTGACATATGACTGATCTATTAATAAAGTAATAACTTTTACAATAGAAGAGATAGTATATAAATTAAAGTCTGGAAAAGAAATACCCCTTGAGACCAGCTATTAGTATGTTTCTTTAATGCAATCCTAGGTCTATTAGGTGCCCATAAGAAATTTAACATTAATGTGTTCAGTTTCTTGATAATTATTTTGTAGGTGGAAGTATTATTGATTGTATTAAGTATAAAATCTTGGGGAATATTATAATTTTAATAATTGTAAGTCTCTCCTCCATAGTAAAAACATATTATTCCAGGTATTAAAAAGATTTTGTATATTAAGAAAACAGGTATTATAATTATTATATATAATAGATTTAATATCTTTAGATAGTATTATACCTAAATAAGTTATCTGACCTGAATTGGGTACATATTTAGTAAAATCACTAATGAGAATATTTTTTGTGTATATATAGGTAGTATTTTAGTTTTTCTTCATTGAATATTAAACCAGAAATACTTTTAAAATTCATCATGTTATCAAATAGAGACTGTATAGAAGAATTAGATCCTGCTGATGTAATTAGAACATCATCTGCAAAAGTTGAATTTTGGATGTTGTATTTTCATCTATTTCAAAACCCTCTATGTCAGTACTGTTTCTGATCAAATTAGCCCAAGGCTCCATTACTAAAGTGAATAATAGTGGAGAAAGTGGACATCCTTGTTTTGTACCTTTAAGAATGGGTATTTTTTGTGAAACATATGTTCCTACCTTAATATAAGCCAACGTTCCTTTGTATAAATGTTCAATTAGATTTACAAATGCATCCGAGAAGTTTGTGAACTTCATTAAGGTAAACAGATAGTCCCAACTTACTGAATCAAATGCTGAACTTATATCAAGACTAATAAGTGTTAAATCTTTCTTTTTCCTATTTGCAAAATCTATTAATGTTAAAGTTCTTCTTATATTATCAAAAGTATTTCTATTTACAATGAAGCCTGTCTGATCTATATCTATAATGCCGGGAATGATTGTCTTCAATCTATCAGCAAAGATAAGGTAAGCTGTTTTTCTGATACAATCAAGTTGTTTTAATTTGTAAGATCTTGTAACTTGTTTATACCAGAAAGCATGTTCTCAGTCTGCATACATTTTCATTCAGAGCTGTCTTGAAACTATATTTCTAATAGGTGCTATCCTTCTGAGATATTCCATAGAATCTTATGGTGGTGGTTTTCCAGTCCTAACTACAGCCTCCATTGCAGCACACGTGGCTTTTCAGTGCTTCTGTGGATCCCTAGTGATATCTGCATTGCTTACTGTACTTATTTCCTTGTTTCACTTGAAAGAAAGTTACTGTTTGTCATTTTTGCATTTAAGTTACCTGTAACACATTGCGTTTAAGTTACCTGGCACTTGCTCACTAAAGCAATTATATAAGTCAGCACTAAAAAATTAAAAGCACTACACCCTCACAAACTCCCCTTGAGTACCTTGTTCCCCATTGGCCCTTTTTTTCAATTATAAAGGAATTCCCAATACTATTTTAGCACGTCCAAAGGTCAGTTGTCAATCTCCTCTCCGGTGCAGCTGGTGAGTCTGGGAATCTTGAGGCAATGTTACAACTGCCTCATGTACACAGACAACCCTCTCCTCCTCCCAACAAATTCCAACACGTGAGAGATGCAACCATATAGCCAAACTGGAGGCTAATCTCTCTCTCAACTCAGTACTGGCATAACCAGTCAAGAGGAGAAGGAAACCACACTCACTACAATTCCAGTCTCACATAGACCTACCACGACAGCAAACCAAACACATAAACACACAAAAACATACTTGGAGGCTCTAAATAAAAATCTGCCTAAGCAGCAGAGACCTCCAAAGCAGACACCCAAGCAACTGCTACCCCAAAACAAAACACGTGCAACACATAGCTCACAAAGCCAGTGTGCCGAACAGTCACAGCCCTTAAGGCTAAACAACACACCTGATAGACTTGTAATAGGTGACGCTATCGTCAGGCACACTGACGTCCCACTCACCAGGCTGAACAAGGAGAAGGTCATGGTGAGCTGCCTGTCGGGCGCTAGGATCCGCCACATAACACAGGCACTGAGGTCACTCCTAGGCAAGTACAAATATGACTCAGTCATTGTCCATGCTGGTGTGAATGATCTGAGACGTACCTCCCTGGACTACATGAAAAGAGACATAGAGGAGCTCTCGGAGCATGTAGCCCAGACCGGTATGACCCTGACCTTGAGTAGCATCTTACCCTCACCAAGAATGATGCCACAATATGAAGACAAGATGATCAATTTCAACAATTGGCTTAAGTATTGGTGTCATTCAAAGTGGATCCAATGCCTGTCAGCCTGGGATGACATGCTCGACAAGCCATGATGCTTCGCTAGGGACGGCTTGCACCTGTCACCTCTGGGCTTTCGGATATTGGCAAAGGCTCTTGCTACCCCCATAGTGCCTTTTTTAGGCAAGGCTTAAAAGACAGACCCACCTCCATAGGTATCACAAGGGATAAGAAACTAAGAGTAATGCTACTCAATGCCAGAAGTCTAAACCTCAAGATGCACGCACTTGAAACTCTCCTTAGCATGGAGAACATTGATATCTGTGCAGTAACAGAAATCTGGTTCAAGGCTCCTGAGAGCACCCCAGCACTACCAGGTTATACCTCATACCATGTTTTTCAGCCCCAAAACTTGGACCGAACCACAAAAGGAGGGAGAGTATCAATATTCGTCAAAGATACCCACACCTCCAGGTTGGTGGCACAGCACGAAGCATCAGAGACTATCCATGTGCAACTAACAGTAGGTAAAACTGCCTTCCAGTTTATAGCCTGATACAGACCACCCTCCCAGACCCAGGAACCCCACTTGGCCTTCCTGAGAACACTGGAAAATATGAAGGTCTCTCCAAACACCATTATATTGGGCGACTTCAACTACCCAAACATAGACTGGGAGCATTACTCTAGCTCCAACACCCTAGCCCAAAGGTTCCTAGAATTTATAAACTCAAATGCTATGGAACAACTTGTTACCACTCCCACAAGAGGGGAAAACATACTGGACCTGATCATCACCAACATGGGGACTCTATGCTCCAGACCAGAAGTGTATCCCTCACTGGTAAGATCAGACCATAAACTAATCTCACTGGATATTCACATCCCGACCCCACCCCCTGCCCAGAAAACCACAGTGAAAAACTTCTCTAAAGCAAATTTCACACTCCTCAAAACTGAGGTGGAATCCTTCAAAGCCCCCGGGCCTGTGGAAAATATGGCCCAGACCGCAGAATCCTTTATAAATGCATTCTATGAACACCTTCAGGAATGCATGGATCATGCATTCCCAAATAAAACTAAGACCCAATCCTCCAAAGGCAGATGTCCTGTCTGGTGGACCCCAGCCATAAACAAACTATACAATAGAAGGAGGAAGCTACTACATGATACAGCAAAATCCCAAAAAGGGAAGGCATCTCTGATCAGTATTAGCAAAAAACTATGGGCACTCATAAAATCGTCTAAGGCCAGCTTCGAGAGAAAAATTGCACAGGACACTAAGGATAATCACAAGGCTTTCTTTAGTTATGTTAGGAACCTGGGTGGGAATTCCCAGATATGCTCAGAATTAGTCCAAAATGACAAAAAATACACTGAACCCACAGACATTGCCAACATCCTAGCTGACAGGTTCAGCGCAAACTTCTCCCCCCCCCGACCAAAAAGGAAAATATCTATCCCAGCAGAGTGCTGCCCCCCTGACATCTCAGATGCTCAGGTAAGAGCCGCCCTCTCCAAAGAAAAAACACAGCATCAATGGGACCAGACGGTGTCCCGGGCTGCATCCTACATGAACTCCAAGAAGAGCTAAACCCAAACATAAAACTACTGTTCAATCTCAGCCTTATTACAGGATATGTACCCAAAGAGTGGCGTACAGCAACAGTGGTCCCTCTCCACAAAGGTGGTGCCTTAACGGATCCTGAAAACTATTGCCCCATAATCCTGACTAGCTTGGTCTGCAAAGCTATGGAAAGGATCATCATGGACCTCATAAATAAAGATATTGGGAACCTACAGAGACTGGATCCTACCCAGTTTGGCTTTGTTAAGGGCAGATCCTGCCTCTTAAACCTGGTCGATTTCTTTGAAACAGTCACCAAGGCCATTGACGAGGGGAAGGTGGTCCACACAGCCTACCTGGACCTCGCAAAAGCCTTCGATACAATACCCCACTCGGGCATTATAGATAAGCTCACCACCTTAAATATAAACCCCTATGTCAGTAGATGGGTTGCAAACTGGCTCAAGGACAGAACCCACATGGTTAGAATTGCTGGAGCCATGTCAGACACCAAACCAGTTGCAAGTGGCGTCCCACAAGGCACAGTCCTGGGACCTCTCTTGTTCGGTATATATTTCTCGGAGGTGCAGGCCAACACGGAAGGACTGTGGCTGACCAAGTTCACAGATGACTGCAAACTGGTCACCATAATCGACTCTCCAGCTGACACAAGCATCCTCCAAAAGGGCCTCATAGAAACAGACAACTGGTGCCAGAGCCATGGCCTCAAGCTAAACGCCAAAAAGTGTATAGTCATCCCTTTGGCAAAACAAAGTGCCCACAAATTACCACATAGGTGGTAATCCATTAAGTACAGAAGAAGTAATTAGGGACCTGGGGACCCAAGTTGATAGCAATCTCTCATTTGACAACCAAGTGGCCAAAGTGGTTAGAAAAACATTTTATATAGCCCACCTAATCATGAAGGGATTCACATCTAGATCAGGGGAGGTCATCGTGCCTCTTTACTCACCCCTCATCAGGCCCATAATTGAGTACAATTCCCCTTTTGGGATGTACCTTACCAGACACCTGCAGCAACTGGAAAGACCCCAAAAGTACCTCACCAAGAGGATCAAAGGGCTCAAACAGATGCCATATGCTTCCCGGTTAAAGAAACTCCAGCTCTACTCAGTGGCATACTGCCTGCTCAGAGGCGATCTGTACCTGACGTATAAAGCCATGTCCTACCCGGAATTAATGGACATGCTGCACCTCAGAAAATCCAAATCCCATCGAGCTACGCGCTCGAGAGACTTGAACCTCAGCACTGAAATAAATAGGACATGCTGGAGGGACAAATTCATAACCCAGAGGCTCCCTTCACTCTGGAATAAAATCCCAGTCCAGGTTAGGCAGAGTCCCTCATTGACTCTCTTCAAGAGGAATCTTGATGAGTGGATGGAAGATCGTAGGTTTACCCTGGGTATCACTTCTGTGTCACTGTTAGACAGAGGCACAGTATACTAACCTTGAAAAAGGGCATAGCAAAATTAATTTAAAATGGGTGGCGAAAGCCAAACACACTCTGGCTAGGCTTATAAATGCCCTAGGGCAGATAGCCTACTATGAACCTATGAACCTATGAACCTATATTTAAGCAGTAATCAACAACTGTGCATGGGTATATCAGGATTTTCCCACAGTTGATGTGGTTTGATCACAAAGATGCAGCCCAAGTGATTAAACAGAGCCAACCATGGCTAAATTCTGATATACCCACACACAGTAGTGGATTATTGCTTTTATACAATGACATTATTTAAAAAAGAAATTGCTTAAATAATGTCTTGCATAATGACACTTCAGTCTTTTTTCACATTCTTCCTTGTTTACTGATGTACTGCACATGTGCATGGGACTTGTGTTCCCACACTTGCACAGTACATCAGTACAACACAGGAGAGGCAATGGAGAAAAAAGAATCTCCACTGCTGTTTTTTTTTGTTTAAAAAGTCAGTATTTTACAAGGGACAGCAAAGAAATACAATAAAAATCAGGTATGTTTCTGTTTCTTTAGTTTTGCAGAGCATACCTGATTTTTCTCATACTTTGCTGTCCCCCAGCATATGCCAATAGAAAGTCTTGCTGCACAGTGGTATTATTTTCTGTTGGTGTATGCTTGATTTACAATGGGCACGATAGTTGGGTGTCAGATCAGAATGCTTGATTTTGAGTAGCAGTGAGCAGTTGTGTAATTTCTTATAGAACATCCTATACATTGTCTAGCAACTTGAACAGTCAGTTTTACAAGGGTCTGTATCACAACGTCAAACTAACATAAGTTCGAATGTTGTAATATCGAACCCTAAAGTCCAAAACCCAGTAATAACGAAAACACAGAACAGCGATTTTTTTCCCCAGGGAAAAAAATCACTGTTCTGTGACAAAAAAAAAAATTAAAACTTAAACTAAAGTGGGAGGCTTCACCCCCCCATACCCCCCAACTTGGGAGCTGTGGCCCCCACAACCCCCCTACTTAAATATACCAACTCCAAGATTACACCACAGTGGAGGAAACAGCAAAGCCCGGAAAACAGTCCACCGATTTTTTTCCCTGGGGAAAAAAAATCGATGTGCCATGGCTTCGCTATATTTGGATTTAGGACTTTTGGGTTTAAAATTACAACGTTTGAACTTATACAAGTTCGACATTGTAATATAGACCCATTTTACAAAATCCCAGAATGTATAATTTCAGCTTGGAAAAAATAAGTCAAACTTGTGTTTGATTACTTTAAGACCACAATTATTTAATCTGTCTCGAATCTGCAGTAAGTTTAAATGATTTTCTTTAACATTATCTCCATCACACGCGTAACATCTTGGCTGTACTGCACATTACAAATACCATGTGGTACTTAGTCCATTGCCAAAAAGATGGACCAGACATTACTTCAACAGTTAGTGTCTTATATTAGAGCATTACTTTATGAGTATTAATTTTCAGGAGCTACTTGGAAATCTTCTGTTTCCATTTATGCATATGTTTGACTTCATGATAATTTTTGAAATCTCTCCCCCCAACCCCACTCTCCAATGAGTGATGTGAAAGTCTCTTTACTGGCTGACTAGGTGTACTATACAGTTTTCATTAACTAAAAGTAGACATGAAATCTCCACATATAGAAACATCTTGTGAATTAACACCAACTTTCTACAGTCTAGGGTATTCTATTCATTTTTTTCATGGATTAAACCATAGAGTATTGTTTAGCCTCATTAAATTTATGTGTAGTATTTCATTGTAGTTCAGTTATTTCTTTTAAGGTCTTTACATTTTGTTGTGTCCTTGGTAAACACTTGCTTATCCTTTGTCTTCTGTTATTTTTATTTTACATTTGTTAACCAGGGGTGTCTGACTGAGCCGAAAAGGCAATTTTTAAGCAGAGGCCCGGGGAGAAAAGCTCCAACTAGAAAAATTACAGATAAATTTAGATATTTAGACATGATCAGTATACACACAAATTACAATAGACATGTTTTTCAGTGGTATGCAGCACATAAACAGTTCCATTGTGGAGAACAAACAAGAAAATATTAATTTAAAAATAAAGGTAATTAATGGAACATAGGTAGACTACATACATAGTACACAGGTGCAGTACAATACATCCGCGGTGGTGCAGCGGTAGCGTTGTTGCCTCACAGCAAGAGGTTCTTCCGTTTGATTCTCGGCTGGAGTGGAGGGAGTGCCTTCTGTGTGGAGTCTGCATGTCCTCCCCACGGTTGGATGGGAGTTCGAAAGACATGCATAAATGGGCGTGCCTTCATTGAAGGTTGAATGTCGAGCTGGCACCTCGGCGTTCGTGAAAATCTACTGCCAATCATTAGTGGACCGGAGTTCCGCTGTGGTGACCCCTAACCGGGAAAAGCCGAAAGACAAACAATAGCAACAACAACACGGGTACAGTACATACATTGTACATTAGCCAGTGTTTGTGAGTAAGAGTGAAAACTATTATCAAGTACTCTAGGTTTAGTATGTGTACCTTATCTGCTTTCACTAGCCTGGGGAGCAGTTATGGCATGCCAACTTTGCTTGAGATGTTGCCTAATGAGGTTTTTGAGTTGGTTATGAGTTGATTACTGTTTTCAGCTGCCACCAGTATTAGGTCATTTAATACATTCAGTGATACATAATGCTGTTTACCCTGCATTGCATACTTACATATTCAACTTTTGCCTCTTGCCTTCATGTTACTTCTACTCTTCATTTGTCTACTGTAGTCAATGTTTTCTTATTGTGTATTGTTACTAATACTTTACATTCCTATAGTAGTATATATAGGAGCAATTCCTGATATTCTTTTGTGGAAGTAATCGATAAGGGAGCTCCTGTATTCACTCTAAGTTTCAATCCTGTCGATTCTGGAGTAATACAAATAATGTTTCGATTGCTTTCATTCATATTGTACAGCATACCTCTCAACCTCTTAAAGCAAGAAATCTGGACAAAGCCATGAATAAAAGTGGGACAAAGGCCCAAAAATAGGGACAATTTTTAATCATTGTTCTTACATGTTTAGCATTAGCATGAATTTTCTGAAGGTAATAAAGTCTGAAACTCAAATGTCTGTTATTATTTCCTAATTTCAGTCTTTAATGATTTGCTGCTAATTTGCCAGAAAGCCATAATTTTATGAAAAATGGACCAAAAATCCGGACCTTCTGTGAAAATCTGTACATTTGAGAGGTATGCTGTACAGCTCTAAACACTCAAGTCATATATTTTTTCTGGAATTGATTCAGTTTTGTCTAACCTTTCTTCAGGACCTTCATGCCATGATTTGTGTTTACCATTCTGCTCCTTGTTCATAGGTTCATAGGTAGGTACTAGGCTATCGGTCCAAGGGCTTACATAAGCCTAGTCAGCAAGGTACCATAGCTTACGCCACCCAAGAAAGTTATTTTTCTGTGCCACTGTCCAGCAGAGACACAGAAGTGATCCCTGGGGTATATTTCCTATTTCTCATCCATTCATCAAGATTTTTCTTGAAGAGTGCTAATGAAGAACTTTGCTTGACATAGATGGGTAGCTTGTTCCAGAGTATAGGAAGTCTCTGGGACAGGAATCTATCCCTCCAGCATGTCCTGTTTATTGTGGTGACAAGGTTTAGGTCCCTAGAGCGTGTAGCTTGGAGGGATTGGGATTTCTTTAGGTGTAGCATGTCCAAAAGCTCTAGGTTTGACATATCTTTATATGTTAGGCAGAGATCACCTCGGAGTAGGTGATATACTATGGAGTAAAGCTGGAGTTTTTTGAGGCGGTCAGTGTAGGGCATTTGTTTGAGGCCAGTAATCCTCTTTGTGAGGTACTTCTGTGGCCTTTCCAGCTGCTGCAGATGTCTTGTGAGGTACATTCCAAAAGGGGAGTTGTACTCTATAATGGGTCTAATGAGTGATGAGTAGAGGGGAACAATGACCACTTTTTTTCCTGGATGAGAACCCTTTTATGATGAGGTGTGCCACGTAGAAGGACTTCCTGACTACTGTGGCAATGTGACTATCAAAGGAGAGACTACTGTCCACCTGGGTCCCAAGGTCTCTTATCACGTGTTCTGTGTTAAGTAGATTGCTGCCTATGTGGTAGTTCATGGGTACAGAGTTTTTACCAAAGGGGATGACACTGCACTTTTTGGCATTGAGCTTGAGGCCATGGCTCTGACACCAGGAATCTGTCTCAGTGAGGCCCTTCTGTAGGTTGTCCACATCATTTGGGGACTTGACTATGGCTCCTAGTTTGCAGTCATCTGCAAACTTTATCAGCCAGAGGCCTTCTGTGTTAGCCTGTACTTCAGAGAAGTAGATACCAAAAAGGAGAGGTCCCAGGACGGAACCCTGTGGCACTCCACTTGTCACTGCCTTGAGGTCAGATTTGGAGTCTGTAATTTTTACAGTGTGGGCTCTGTCAGTGAGCCAGTTGGCAACCCATCTTGTGATGTAGGGATTTATACCTAGTTGAGTGAGTTTAGCTATAATTCCAGAATGGGGGATGGTGTTGAAAGCCTTGGCGAGGTCAAGATAGGCTGTATGAACCACCTTACCCTCATCCACGGCTTTGGTGACTGCCTCAAAGAAGTCAATCAGGTTCAGGAGGCATGATCTGCCTTTCACAAACCCGAACTGGGTGGGATCCAGAGTTTGGAGGTTACCAATGTCTTTGTTTATGAGTTCCATGATGATGCATTCCATGGCCTTGCAGACCAGGCTCGTCAGGCTAATAGGTCGATAGTTCCCAGGATCAGTGGTTTCTGACATTAACTTTCTATTACTTTTCCATTTGACATTCTTTAACCATGACTCTTCTTATAACATTTTAGACAATGGTTTTGTCTAAAGCAACACATATCAGCATTGTGAGACAGTTCACTTACTATACTTGGATCCCTCTCTTTCCCCTCACTATTGTTTCATAGTTTCATAGTTTCATAGTTTAGTACTAGGCTATCTGCCCTGGGGCATTTGTAAGCCTAGCCATAGTGATGTGGCTTTCGCCACCCCATGAAATGGTACAAAAATGCACAGAATAGATTTAGAATACTGTGCCTCTGTCTAGTAGTGACACAATGAAGATCCCCTTATATAATAGAATTAGTTTACTGTGCCCCTGTCTAGTAGTGACACAGATGTGACCCCTGGGGTAAACTTACGATCTCCCATCCACTCATCAAGATTTCTCTTGAAGAGAGTCAGTGAGGGGCTCTGCCTAACATGAACTGGGATCTTGTTCCAGAGCATGGGAAGCCTCTGGGTTATGAATCTATCCCTCCAGCATGTCCTGTTCATACTTGTGCCGAGGTTATATCTTTAGCTCTCATTGTCCTGATGGATTTGGATTTTTTGAGGTGGAGCATGTCCATCAGTTCCTGATTGGACATGGCCTTGTACGTCAGGCAGAGATCACCTCTGAGCAGGCGGTATGCTACTGAATAGAGCTGGAGTTTCTTTAGTCTGGCAGAATAAGACATATGTTGAGGACCCTTGATCCTCTTGGTGAGGTACTTTTGTGGTCTCTCCAGCTGTTGCAAATGCCGGGTGAGGTACATACCAAATGGGGCATTGTACTCAATCATGGGTCTGATGAGGCAGGAGTATAGGGGTACAATGACATCCTTGGATCTGGATGTGAATCCCTTCATGATAAGGTGTGCAAGGTAGAATGTTTTTTCTAACCACTTTGGCAACGTGGGTGTCAAATGAGAGGTCGCTGTTGACTTGGGTCCCTAGGTCTCTGATTACTTTTTCCATACTCAGTGGGTTGCTGTCTATGTGATAATTTGTGGGTACTTTGTTTTTCCCCAAGGGGATGACTATACATTTTTTGGCATTTAGTTTAAGGCCATGACTCCGGCACCAGTTGTCCATTTCTGTGAGGCCTTTTTGTAGGATGTAAGTGTCCGCTGGTGTATCGACTATGGCGCCTAGTTTGCAGTCATCTGCAAACTTTGTCAGCCACAACCCTCCCATGTTTGCTTTAACATCTGAAAAATAAATGCCGAACAAGAGGGGTCCCAAGACAGATCCCTGTGGGACACCACTTGTGACTGGCTTTGAGTCTGACATAGCTCCAGCGATTTTAACTTTATGGGTTCTGTCCTTTAGCCAGTTTGCAACCCATCTAGTGACATAAGGGTTTACGTTTAAGCTGTTGAGCTTATCTATGATGCCTGAGTGGGGTATTGTGTCGAAGGCCTTAGCCAAGTCCAGGTAGGCTGTATGGACTGCTTTGCCCTCATCAATGGCTCTAGTGACTGTTTTGAAAAAGTCAACCAGGTTCAAAAGGCAGGATCTGCCCTTTACAAAGCCGAACTGGGTGGGGTCAAGTGTCTGTAGGTCCCCTATGTCTCTGTTTATGAGTTCTATAATGACTCTTTCCATAGCTTTGCAGACCAGGCTGGTTAAGCTTATGGGGTGGTAGTTCCCAGGGTCTGTAGAGGTACCCCGTTTGTGGAGTGGGACCACTGTTGCTGTAAGCCAGTGTTCAGGTACATATCCTGTAGTAAGGCTAAGGTTAAATAGCATTTTTATGTGCGGGTTTAGCTCCTCTTGGAGTTCACGTAGCACGCAACCCGGGATACCGTCAGGTCCCATTGATGCTGTGTTTTTAGCTTTGTTGAGGGCGGTTCTCACTTGGACATCTGAGATGACAGGGAGATTACATTCAGCTGGGATAAGTATTTCTTCTTTTGGGGGTGAGGGAGGGGAGAAATTTGCACTGAACCTGTCAGCCAGAATGTTGGCAATATCTGTGGGTTCAGTGTATTTTTTATTGTTGTGAACTAACTCTGAGCATATCTGAGGGTTTCCGCCCAGGTTTCTAACATAGCTGAAGAAGGCTTTGTGGTTATCTTTAGTGTCCTTAGCGATTTTTCTCTCAAAGTTGGCCTTGGATGTTTTTATGAGAGAACATAGTTTTCTGCTAGTGTTGATCAGAGATGTCTTCCCTTTATGGGATTTTGCTCTGTCGTGCAGTAGCTTCCTTCTTTTGTTATACAATTTGTTAATGGCTGAGGTCCACCAGACAGGACACTTGCCTTTGGTGGAGAGGGACTTGGATTTATTTGGGATTGCATGATCCATGCATTCTTGGAGATGTCCATAGAAAGCATTTGTGAAGGATTCGGCATTGTGGGATGTGGTATCCACTGGCCCAGTGGGCTTAAAGGATACCATCTCAGTCTTAAGAAGAGTGAAGTCTGCTTTTGAGAAGTTTTTCACTGTGGTCTTTTGTGCTGGGGGTGGAGATGGGATATGTATATCCAGGGTGATTAGTTTGTGGTCAGATCTCACTAGTGAGGGGTATACCTCCGGTGTGGAGCATTTTGTCCCCATGTTTGTGATGATCAGGTCTAGTATATTATCTCCCCTAGTGGGAGAGGTGACTAGTTGTTCCAGTGCATTTGAATTTATGAATTCCAGGAACCTTTGGGCTAGGGTGTTAGGGCTAGAATAATGTACCCAATCTATGTTTGGGTAGTTGAAGTCTCTCAGTATGATGGTATTTTGCGATGCATTCATACCCTCCAATGTCTTCAGGAAGGCTGAGTAGGGTTCCTGAGATTGGGAGGGTGGTCTGTAACATGCTACCAGTTGTATAGCAGTTTTGCCTATGGTTAGTTGCACCTGTATGGTCTCTGACACTTCATGTGTTGCTACTAACCTGGAGGTGTGGGTGTCCTTGATGAATATGGACACTCCCCCTCCCTTTGTGGTTCGGCCCGGGTTTTGGGGCCGAAAAGCATGATACGAGGTATAGCCTGGTAGTGCTGGGGTGCTCTCAGGAGCCTTGAACCAGGTTTCAGTTACTGCACAGACGTTGATGTTCTCCATACTGAGGAGTGCATCGAGTGCCTGCATCTTGAGATTTAGACTTCTGGCACTGAGCAGCATTACCCTTAGTTTTTTTCCATTTTTGTTTTCTAAGGAGGTGGGTTTGTCTTTTGAGCCTTGCCTAAAAAAGGCACTATGGAATGGCTAAGTAGGATGAAAAATAACAACTGAGCTTCAGTGCAGGCAAATGCAAAGCACTGCACCTGGGTCACTGCAGCCCTAGTGTGATGTATCAATTGGGGGACTAGGAATGATGGCAAAAAAGCAAGAACAGGATCTTGGAGTGCTGATCACACCTGAACTCAACTATCAAGAACAGTATGAGAGGGCAGTGGCAGCAACCAACAGAATTCTGAGGTGTATCATCAAGGGATAGATTCCAGAAGCAAAGACGTAATGTTCCTCATCTTCTGGGCTCTGGTCAGGTCACACATTGAGCACTGTTTTCAGCTCTCTACAACAGAAGGAAGAAACTGTTGCAGAAAAAGGTGAAGTCCCAAGACTGGAAAAATTCCCTTATTAGCCTCAACAAAAAGTTGAGATCCCTCATCAAAACCTCCAAAGCCAGCTATGAAGGCAGAATTGTGGTAGACACTAAAAACAACCACAAAACCTTCTTTAGTTATATAAAGAATCTCCATAGCAATACCCAGATTTGCTTTGAGTTACTGCACAATGGTACCTCTTATACTGATTCAACAGATATTGCCAACATACTGGCCAACAGATTCAGTGCCAACTTTACCCCCCCCCCCCCAAAGGACCAATCTCAATACCGGAAGAATGCAGGTACCCTGCATTACTGCAGCACAGGTTAAAGCTGCATTATCTAAGGCCAAGAATACAGCTTCCGTGGGACCCGACAATATCCCTGGTTGTGTTCTACATGAATTACAAAGTGAACTGGCACATCTGTGTGCTCTGTTCACTCACAGACTCCCCCCAGGCTTTGTCCCTACCAAATGGTTCACTGCTCCAGTCATCGCTCTCCATAAAGGAGGAGCGACTACAGACCCTGGAAATTATCACCCCATTAGCCTGATGAGTCTGATATGTAAGTCTGTGGAGTGCATCATCATGGAAATAATTAACAAGGATATAGCAAATCTCCAAACTCTAGATCCCATGCAGTTTGGTTTTGTGAAAGGTAGATCATGCCTGCTCAACCTGGTTGAATTCTTTGAGTCAATCACCAGAGTGGTAGATAAAGGTAAGGCAGTTCATACAGACTACCTCAATCTGGCCAAGGACTTTGATACCATTCCTCACTCAGGAATTATTGATAAACTCATCAAACTAGGCATCAACCCCTATATCATTAGGTGGGTTGCAAATCACAGATAGAACACACAGTGTGAAAGTAGTGGACTCCAAGTCAGACTGCCAACCAGTCACGAGTGGAGTCCCACAGGGATCAGTCCTGGGTCGTCTCCTGTTTGACATCTACCTCTCAGAAGTCCAGGCCAACACAGAGGGACTCTGGCTGACCAAATTCGCAGACGACTGCAAGCTAGGAGCCATTCTTAATTCCCTAAGTGATGCAGACATCCTACAGAAAGGCCTCACTGAGACCAATAACTGGTGTCGAAACCATGGCTTTAAGCCTACTGCAAAAAAATGCATCATCATCATCCCCTTTGGGAAAAACTCAGTTCCCACTAATTACCACATCGATGGGAGCCCACTGAACACTGAAGGCATTATAAGAGATCTGGGGACACAGGTTGACAGCAACTTTTCCTTTGACCACCACATTGCCACTGTGGTGAGAAAGTCCCACTGTGTGGCACATCTCATTACTAAGGATTTTGCATCCAGGAAGTAAGAGGTCATCATTTCTCTCTACTCTTCCCTCATTAGACCAGTCATAGAGTATAATGCCCCATTTGGCATGTACCTCACTAGACACCTGCAACAGCTGGACAGGCCACAAAAGTAGCTCACAAAGAGGATCCTCGGCCTTAAACACATGTCCTACATGGACAGACTCAAAAACCTCCAGCTATTCTCTGTCTCATATCATCTCCTAAGAGGTGATCTCTGCTTGACTGATTGACTTACAAAGCCATGTGTGATCCAGCTCTGTTAGAAATGCTACATCTAAAGAAATCCCAATCCCTCTGTACCATATGCTCCAGAGACCTCAACCTTATTACCACAATCAATAAAACATGCTGGAGGGACAGGTTCATAACCCAGAGACTGCCCATGCTCTGGAGTAGACTTCCCATACATGTCAGGAAGAGCACCTCACGAGCCCTCTTCAAGAGAAATCTTGATGAGTGGATGGGAAATAGAAAGCTCAGCCCAGGGATCAGGCTCTAGTTGATAGAGGCACTGGGAACTAATGACAGATGACACAATGCCAGGGCACTTCTTTGGGCTAGTCTTGTAAAGGCCCCAGGTCCATTAGCCTAGTACACACCTATGAAACTATAATGCTCTTTACCCTGCACTGCTTGCCTACATATTCAGCTTTTGTTTCTTGCCTTCATCCTCATGTTACTTGGTATCTTCTGCTTGTCACTTTTCTTATTCCTGACATTGTCACTCTTGTCACAGCTAGTCCTACCATTCATCCACTCATCAATCCAGTTCTTTAGTCTTGATCTCAACCTTCCCAGTGTTCTTACCAGGTGCCTGTATAAGACTGAACCAAAGGCCTTTGGAAAATCTGGGCAAACCATCTTTTGGTACTTTGAGTTCTACTATAACCCACAAAATAAAACTAGATCAGATTTGATGGACAACTTTTTCAGGTCATGCACCCATGTTGGTTGTTGTTGTTGTTGTTGTCCTGCAGATTAATGTCCTCTAGGAAAGCAACTAAATTTTCCTCTAAGATTCTCAGTATGACTTGTCCTACCATTGCTCTTATGCTAACAGTCTGTAGTTTTGTAGATTTTTTTTTCTGCTCCTCCCTGGCACAGGAGTGTCACATTTGTTGTTTTGCAGCTCTCATGCACTCTTACACTGGTTAGTGGTCTCAGGAAAAACTTGATTAGGAATTTTTCAGTCAAATGGCTAAGATACCCAAGAACTCTGGTTTACAGCCTATCTGCTCAATGTTTCTTATACTCACCTATAGAAATAAATTTCCTCTCATCATCCATTATGCCTATCTTGGTGTCTGTCCATTGCTTTTCCCACTGTGCTCTGTCTCCTTCCCAGCATGGCACTCTCCTCTTGCTTTTTCCTTTGGAAAGAGTTAAGTGAAGTACTGATTCAGTACCTTTCCTCTTTCTCAGTCTTCTGTGATCTCCTTCTTATCTTATTGTTTTGTTTTTTGCCACTGCCCATTTTTCCCTCTCTGGGATAAAAGTTCCACTGTGTGGCCATCATTCAGGCAGCCATGAGGGATTTTTTGTGACTCCTCTGGCTTTCTGGAAGTCAGGGAAAGTATAAGTCCTAACCTCACCATTTTGTGGTGATGTAGGCACCTACATCACAGCAAAGCCTCATTGCACCCTCCCATGAATGTGCATGCTTCCATAATCATGCATTAAAGGCTACCATGACTGCCTTAGTTAAGAAAGCCTATGTTCCTAGTCTGTTGTGGTCTGCTATAGGAAACATCCACTTGCTGGGAGCTGTCACAACAGCTGACCAGGTGTTTTAGACCCTAGCACTCCAGGATAGGTGAGATAGGTGCAATGATTGCTCACTCACTCCTCTCCTCACAGCTCCTCCAACTTCTGTGCAACTACTCAGATCTGTGCAACTACTCAAATTCAGTGTGCCTGAGTCATGGCCGGGCTTTATTCCCCTGTACCGTGGAGCTGGGAAGCTCCTCTTCGTTGTTGCTTATCCTGGCCTGGACTGTCCCGCACCTCCCTTTTTTGATATTTATTTAGTGCTGTTCTTGTTCACTATATTGATGCCTTCTACCAACTTCCTTTCAGACTATGCCTTTACTGCCTTCTTTTTATTTTTTTTGCCTTCCTGCTGAACTTCTCAGGCTGTGTATTACCTGCCTCTCTACCCCTCCCTTCCATCTTTTGTATGCCTTTTCTTTTGTTCTAATCAATACCTCACTATCATGAGTAGCCACAATGGCATTCTCCTCTTTCTGACTCATTTTAAATCTTTCTCAGTAGACCTGAGTACTGTATCCGTTGCACATTTCCATAGATTGTTTACTCCCTTAGGTTTCCCCAGTCCACTAATTCTGTTTTTACCCGCTCCTAAGCTTGTTATAGTTCACTCCCCAAAAATCTCACAGAATTATTTTGTCCTTGTGTTGTTACCTCTTACACTAAATAGCATAGTAGCATAACCTTTAATGGCTCATGGCACTTTTATTCTACATATCTTTGATCCCTCCATATTGATTAAGAACACAGCTTATATCTTATTTATTCTAGTACCATGCCACACAATTTGGATGGTTCCTCCTATTGTCTAAGGTGTCAATCAACTCCCCCCCTCCTTATTTCAATCCTGGAGGTCAGAATCTCACAGTTTGCTCTTTGATTATAATTTTCTTCCTTCAACCATATTCCTTTTATTTTTTCCTCGAGTCAGTAATCCCCCCCCCCCCCATCCCTTGACGTGTTTTGGGGCCAAAATACTGTATATATCCACTTTCATCTGTTGTTTTTCTGTAATTAATTCTGATGCCTCCATTTCATTTTTGATAGTGTTGTGTTTCCCGTCAGACCTTGCACTGATGCCCTCCCTTATGGAACTTGCTATTCTGTGTCCATCCTTCACTTCTCAGTCAGTCTGGAACAACGTTTGACTAGGCACCTCCGTGTCCCATTCTTTCTTGTCACTGGTTCATGATTTTAACACCAACAGTGTCTGTCTTCTCTCATGCATCACTGACTGTAACTCCCTTATCTTCCAAGCCAGACACCTTCTACTGATGTTTGCAATTGGTCAATAATCATTTGAAGATGTGGGATATGGGATCTTGGCATGAGCTGTTGTTAGAACATATTTAAAGTTAAAAAGTATATATTTTTATGGCTAGAATATTTGAAGTTAAATGTTTTAATAACACAGATTGATACATTGAATTCATGGAAGTCAACAATACCGTAAAAGGTTTCATACTTTCTGATAGAAATACCTCACAAATCATATTTTATTATTGCAAATAGTGTATATAGCCATGTAGCTATGCCATATATTTACTCTACTAGTTCACGTCCATGTTAATTCCTATGATGTAGGTTAAATACTTGTTATGTGAAAGCTATACTTCAACTGTAAATAGTCTGTACAATATGAATATTGACTGTAACTCTTTTTTTTGCCATTTTTATCCCAACTGTTTTGTCCATCATCAGCCCCTTCCTGCTCAACCAGATCATTTGTTATCCATCACTGCTGTGATGGTTGGCAGGAGGGGGCTATCATTTAGACAGCCATGCAATTGACTGATACTGAAAGGTGACCCCTCACTTCCACAAGGGGCCTTTTCTCTGAAGCAGCCCTACTGCTGCTAATTGTGAGGGTGTTTCCCTGGTCCCAACCTGGCAAATCATATTACCCTGCGTGCCCCACCTTGTGAGCTTATCTCCCTGCTCCCCATGGGAGGTGAGCAGTCCGTGCTGCTTCTCTGCTCCTCTTCCCTACCTAGCTGCTCCAGTGCTTGGGCTCTGAGTTGATCCCAGGTTGCCTGTATTACCATCAGGGCTCCAGACCACTGTGTCATGGAGTCAGGCCTCAATTTTAACTGTGGTGATATTTTTCTTCTTCTTTGAATTTGTCTCATTTTTGTTTACACTCCAGCTAAAGTTATATTACAGATGTTACATAGTATTACCTAATGTCATCTCTGTATTGTACTCATTGTATTCACTATTTTGCCTTTGTCATTTTGGCCCAGGTCATGAATGTATAGGGTCCCTGGACGAGTTTCACTTACCTAGTTAATAAACAAACAAACAAAAAATACATAAACAGACAGACAGGTTTGGATTGTAGATGTAAGTAAGAGGTTTAAATACTATATGGCCACCACATTTTGATATATATATGTGTGTAGTGCTTGCCAATTGGTGTTGCACTGATAATCTTTTTTTCAAGTTTTATTTATTAACCAGTTTAAAATAGAAGATGGTATGATAATATTTTATGAAGTGGGCTGTTAGCTGTCATAGTAGTGTTATTTTTAAAATGCATTTGTAGGTGCCTGTGGAGTGGAAAGACTTTATTTTCTGGCATTTCATCTTTCATTGCTAAAATATTTTTGTGAAGAGCTTTTTGTTAAAACTATTAATATTGAGATTTTTATGATTTGCTAGAAGATTCTGGTTGGCGATGGTGTCTAGTTTGTGGGCTTCTGAAGTACTGAACTTTACATAGATTTGTTCTTGTATAATATTTTAGCTGTTGTTATCATGCATATTTTTTTTCCATGTGGATCATGCTTTATCATGCTTTATACTAATTTTGTAAGAGTTGTTTTAGGTCTGGTGTTACCCATGGGGTTCCAGTATTCCCAAAAGAGTATAAATGGCAGAGAGAGCAGTGGTTGTATCTATGCAGTCATACAAAAGATCAAGTCTGGATGTTCTAATTCTGTTAAAAAGAATATTTCTAAGGATTTAGAGACTGATCAGGAAAATGTGTGTGCATTTGAATATTTATTTTTAATAACCATGGTGAAAGTATTGAGCAGTGGTCCCCCAGTGAGTTAGGTAGTATTTCTCGTGTTTTTATTTTATTGGATATGGTTGTTATTATTATATCAAGGATAATATTGTCCCTTGAAAAATGGTTCATACTAACACCTTCTGTCACTGGTTCTGTGAGTTTATTGGTAATTAGAAATATGGTTGGTCATGCTTTATGTGGGCCTTAACAATACATGTTTAAGTCACCAAGTATGACTAGTCTTCGTTGTTTAGAGAGGACAAGGTTTTTGATTAAAGTTCTATGGATACATTTGAAAAAATTACAGTAGGGGCGTATATGTGGTAGCTATTTGAATGTTATTTTGTCCCCAGTGTAGTTTGTATAGAAAGCCAGTTAGGATCCCTGTATGAGGTGATATTGCTCTTTGCTGTAAGTGTTAAGGAAAGTTTGGAAACATTTTGTATTAAAGTTAGGACACCCCCACCCTGCCTAGTTCATGGCTTGTTGTTAGTGAATAAGGTTTATTTTTGTGCCATATGTGAGGAGATTCAATGAGTGAATCTCTTGATAGGTAAATTCTTTTCTAGCAGATATATATTCATTATATACTGATTGTTGCAATATTTAACCAGTAATGCTACTTTTTGATTGTGGCTTTGCAGTTACTGCCTTGAAATGATTCTTATTCATTATTATTTGAAAATCACACAATATGTTGATTAAAAGTCAACTCTTTATTTCCCAAAACCATACTGCATTTTATAAATCTTTTGAGTTATGCACAATTACCTTTAGCGTATTTATATCAATATTTTACTGATGCAAACACCTACTTCAGGATTCAGAAAGAAATAACATGATACAGTAGGCATAATTATGTGAAAAGCTTCAGAATGCAGAGCAGGGTCTGCTACATTATGGTAATGAGTCCACTGAAAATGCAAATTAGGGTAAACAATATGGCAGAGAGATTCAGAAATATATAAAAATTCTGAGTTCTATCATGACTGTGAGGAAGTTTGTACAATGCAATTTCTCTGTGAATAGGGAGAGACCATGCTATTAGACTAAGTGTAAGTGAAACAGCAATGATAGCTAATGAGGCAATTTAGGGTAAAGGTCTCCGAACAATACATTTAATGCACAGTGTATCAGCCAAGGACTGTACAGAGAGCCTTTTGTCTGCCCATATACATGCATAAATGGCTGTGAAGAACACTGTGGATGTGAGAGTAGGTCCATCACCTCTACTGGACTGCAGTTCTATTAATCAGTCTTGAGTCCCCTAGGAATGCTATGCTGAAAGCATGGACATGGATGTATGTTTTAGGGGAATACTTACCTTTAGAACAGTATGTTTCCCTAACACAACCCTGGTACAATGATTGGTAATGCCCGGCATTGGACTCTATCATACTGCCTTGCTGCCTATTCACGCATATCACATGATTCCCACAATGTGCATTGATACAAATCTGCTACCGTTTTCCTCTGTATTGCAACCTGTGAAGTGGCCCTGACATCTGAAGGTGCTGAGTGTGAAGGGGCGCCCATGTAGTGGGAGAAGGAAACCAGAATCTTTGTGTACCACCTGCATAAGGCCTACTATTGGGGACTCCTTTGAAGATACAAAGTGGATCACTGGCACTGTCTTGCAAAGTGGTGAGTGATGCCATAGGCTTTACTTGTTCTAGTGATCAGTGTGGGCATCGATACAGTGACCTGAGGAGGCACTATCATGACTTTCTTAGCTGATGCAAAAAGGAGGTTAGGGACAGTGAACCAGATTTCTGTAGTAGGTATTGCTGACAGGTGATTACTTGTAATTAGGCAGGCGTAAGTGTTCGGCCATATGCAAGCTACACTGGTCATGGATGTGACACCCACCACTGCTGCCAATATTTGATGAGCACCACTATGTGTTGTCCCCGTGCTGGACCAGTAATCAAGGAGTCTGAGTCCTCACCACTAACACTCAGTATTTCCAGACACAGACCTCTCTGCGTCAAGTACAATTTCCCTTAACACCACACAGGGAAAACACTCAGCCAGGGCTCTCAATGTCTCTTTCGCTCTCTCCCCGCAGGTCCCCAATAAGACTCCCCACTGGTACAGCTGTAGGGTTAGGTCCTCAGCAGAGTGTCCAAGCCAAGTCCTCCAGCACCCTCTCTGTAAACCCAGTGCTTCGCGTCCCTGCCCCAAGTAGCTGACACACACAATCTTTGAGAGATTTGATTTGCACACACACACACACACACACACACACACACACACACACACACACACACACACACACACACACACCCTGGGAAAGGCTGTCACAGGTCTACTACCTATGTTCCCTTTTGCCCAGACTATAAGGTAGTTACCACTGTTACCAGACACTCCACAATCAGCTACACTAAGGCCCTTAACAAAGTGTGTCCAATTATACAGTGCAACATTAACACTAATACAAATGGTAGTAGTTCACCAAGATGGCTAGGCCTTCTGCAATGGCCCACACAGTGTCACCAGCTAAATAGAAGTACTCTCAAAGATTAGATATTAAGGACCAGCCACAATAAAATGTTAAATATATTTAATAATAAATAATAAATGCACATGAAAATATTGAATATATATTCACAGTAAACCAGAGAGTTCAAATCACAGAAAATATTGAAAGCAACATTGATGGACAGACTCCTACAAATAAAGAAAAGCAATCTCCAAACTAAGCTTCACTATATTCCTGACTGAATCTAAGATAATTTACTGTTTCCAAATAACTTACTTGGGCAAGGCAAGATGAAACACATGAGCAGTCTTTCTAGTCAGGCTCCCAAACAGAATACTCTATATTCTGTGATTACTCCCTGTAAAATATAATATCCAATATGACTTGCAGAATGACATCATCTGTTCACCTGATTCTAGGTTCCCACAATATCTCCTTCTGAAGTTTGAGACAGGAATTGAACATAGATGGCTGCAATGCATATCCAAATGTGTATGGCAGTGCTTGGAGGCTTCCTCTCTTTTCACTTAGCTAATGAGCAAAGGCTGTGTTCCAGACCCAGCGTCTCTGGTGCTACTCATCACTGTAGGGTGCATATTAATGATTTAACAGCACATTTACATTTCCCTTATTTTTCTTAAAATAAACCAGCTGGTTAACCATTGCTGTGCTTGTGTCCTCTATTAAAACATATACATTAAATTCATATACTATAATACATGTACATTTCTCTTCACTTCAGCAGGGTGCACTGTTGATACAGTCAACACAATTAACACAAGGAAAGCTCACAAATACATTTTCAGCACAAACATCTGCAATGATCAATTTGATATACTAATGACATACAGTTATTTACAAAATTCCAGCTAGCTGTGCTGGCAAATGTCATACATCCACTGCTGTACTTCTCCCTGGGATGGCTGGCAGTACCTCCTATTGTCACAATGGACACCTTTTTTCTTTTCTTCTTTTAATTTTTTTTCAGTTTTCCAGCACCTTGTGAGATAAAGGAGAATAAGCTAATTTGCCAGAGGCACCAGGCATGACTTTCCAGGGATAGAGGTATATATATATATATATATATATATATATATATATATATATATATGTGTGTGTGTGTGTGTGTGTGTGTGTGTGTGTGTTTATATATGTATATACATATATGAACACACACACACACACACACACACACACACACACACACACACACATATATATATATATATATATATATATATATATACATACATACACATATATATGTACATATATGTGTGTTTGACTATATATATACATATATGTGTGTTTGTATATATATATATATATATATATATATATATATATATATATATATATATATATATATATGTATATATAAATAGCTATGCATATACATACACACAGATACACATACATATA